>NC_022009.1:123598097-123642086 GCF_000317375.1 Microtus ochrogaster | reverse complement strand
GAGTGGCAACTGCCATCATCTTCACCTTAACTGACCTGTCTTGCCCTTGTGCCAAGAGTTTCCGAATCCTTCAGAGACAATAACTCTCTGTGATGCTGTGTTATGAGGTGAGCTTTAGGCATGGAGAACTTCATGTGAACACATGGAAATGGTGACCACTTTCTTCCTCACTTCTCTTGCGCCATCCTAATGGAACATGTAAAATGTTCCAGAGTCATAGAAGGAGAGAAAATAGAGACCCTGAGTGGGATGAAAAGGAGGAGTAGGTATAGCATTGTGGAAATGAACGTTGACCATGCTCAGAGGTCAGCAGCGTCAAGGCTTGGGTCTGATGCTGTTGTAATTAGGTCCATGAGACAGCTTGTGTCTGAAATGTCCCTTAAAGGTCTGTGTGAAAGGCTTGGTCACTGTCCCCTGGCACTTAGGGATGTGGTGAGGCCTTGTGGAGGGAAGTCATGTGACTGGGACATGCATGGTGTAGGAGTTCCTTCTGTTTGTGTATTGCTTTCATTGGTTAATGAATAAAGAAACTGCCTTGGCGAAGTTGGATAGGGTGGAACTTAGGTAGTCAGAGAAGACAGAACTGAATTCTGGGAGGAAGAAAGCAGAGTGAGAGAAAAGCCATGGATCCTTCGCCTGAGATGGATGCCCGTTAGAATCTCCAGTAAGCCACGGTCATGTGGCAATACACAGATTAATAGAAATGGGTTAAATCAAGATGCAAGAATTAGCCAATAAGAAACTAGAGCTAATGGGCCAAGCATGTTTTAATGAATATAGTTTCTGTGAGATTATTTCGGGTGTAAGCTAGCCAGGTGGATGGGACAAACAAACAGGCCCTTCCCCTACAACACATGCCCCCAAGGGACAGTGAGTCCCAGCCTTCTCTCTTTTCCTGGCTACCCTGCATAAGCACCCTTCCCTGCCACTCTCTCTTCCCATAACACACATGCTACCATGAGTCAAGAGTAGCAAAGCCAGCTGTACATACACTAGTCTCTACAGCAAAAGCCAAAATGAACCTTTCTTTCTTATAAACCGTGTGTCTCCCGTGTTCTGTCACCATGATGGGAAGCCCACTGACAGGGCTGGGTGACTGACATTGCCTGCGTGCCTGAGTAAATTAACTACAAATTGGGTGTAGTTTTCCTGCAGTTCTCTTTGCTTATGATTGCTAATGATATCTGTCTAAATCATTTCAAAATCACTGGGAAAATATGAACCAAGTGATTCTAAAAAATTTGTCTTCAAAGGAAGGCAGTGAGACCTGAGAGAGAATTAACTGTATTTCTCAATGCTGATTATTTTTTAATGATTTGCAATGAAGAAACAGAGGAACCTGCTTATCTCTCACACCAGTAAGGGACAGGACTGTTTTCCTGGCTCTTCTGGACACACAGACGCCTGGCATCCCTTGGTAAAATATCTCACTGTAACAATCCTAGCAGTCCAAGATATGTTTGTTCCAGGTATTCAATTGCTGTGATTTATGCAGTCCATTTCTGGCTGAAGTTGTCATTTTTTAATCTCAAGTAAAGAAGGGAGTTATAGTCTAAAAGTCAAACGGATGATTTCATGAGCTTCTAAAAGCAGGAAATGATATCATGGAAAGGCGGTGGGATCTTTTGCTTTGGACTTAGCATGATGCCAAATTGAGCACGGGGAAAGAGATTCAGGAAGAAGGAAAAGGGGAATAATGCCCTGTGGGAGAAATCATAAATACTTGTGCTGTTAAATCAACTGCCAGTCAATTATAGAAAGAAAACATAACGTAGGAAGAGACAAAGAAAAACCATGAAAGCAAACAGAGAAAAAGAGTACCATGAGAGGAAGTTTGTAATTAAAAACAGAATCAATGAGGACAAATCAGTACTGGCTAAGCAAATGGAAAGAAAAGAATGGAAAAATAAAGTCATTTTATAAGAAGGCAATGTCAGAGGGAGGAAATAAAGCAAGATTTTCTTTAAAAGGTATTTTAAGAGCAAATGAGATCCAAGGGGGTGCTTCAAACTGAATGACAGAAACAAGAAAAATAGGATTCAAAATAGGAAAAGAAAGAGGTGAGATACATGAATAAACTATAAATGATCTGGAAACAGAAGGACTCCTGCCTGCTCTGTTCAAACAATACAACCTCGAGGGGCTGTGAGTAACCAAGCAATATTTATTGTCCCCCAATAGGCTATTCTATCTCTGCCTGCATTTTCTGCTCTTCTACCTTTCTGGGTGACAGCTTCCCATGCCTCCAGTCTTTCTAAATCCTCTTTTCCCAAAAGAGAGCTTGTTTTATTCTTATTGAGCCAGCTTATGTAACAAGCACACTAATATTACATTTTGAAGACTTATTGAGAAAGATAATGCATGGTTTTTACAAGCTGGTAAAAAATAAAGTTAGGAGCGTTAGAAAAATGGTGGTTGATATTCAAGATATTCCTAAATAAATTAGTATCAGTTAACAGGACTAAAGATGACTTATAGGGCTATTGAAGGACCAAAGAAGGCCATACACTGAGAACACTGTCTGACTTCTACTGCACACACAATAAATGTTAGCTGTCAAATAAATCACCAAAATCAAATGGGACTCAAAGTAACTGAAGTACGAAACCAAATAGCTTTGACAAATCTCCACATAAGCTATTTTCCAAATTGGGTAATGGTATAGCAAGAGTATCCTGATGAGATGCTTAAGCCTAAGAAATAAGAAATGAAACTCTTCTCTGAAAGAAACCGGTTAATAATAGAGGTTTGTAAGGACTTTGTATAGTAGTAAGGTGTAGAAGAAATGCAATAGACTATTTATAATGGTTCACAATACTAAGTCATATGACATAAGTAAGCTGAAACAGATTTCTGAAAGACCTTATTCACCAGCAAGAGGAAGCAAATAACTTATTAATGATGGATGGGTACAAGGTAGTGTATGTTACTATTAAAAGAATACCAAGTCAGAGAAATGGGATTCTAGCTAACCATAATGTTAAATGCTTAAAATCTTCTAAATAACAAGTAAGGAATTTAGGTATTGTGGATTATGACTATAATTCCATTAAATTCGAGGGTTGAAACAGGACAATTGTGAGTTTCAAGTCAACTTGAGCTATGTAGTGATGTCTGCTCATGGAAGAAATGAAGAAAGAAGCAAGGGATAGACAAAGGGAGGAAACAGACAATTCTGAACACACTCATGAGTGCAGACAAACTCAGGGAGAAAGTGCATCACAGCTTACACTTAGAAGAAATGTCACAAGGTTTTTCTTTTTTAAATTCCTTTTTTTAACCTGAAAATGAATACTAGTTTTTCCTAGATGATAGTTTAACTTGATCTAGAGAATCCACAGTCTTACTGTCTTAAAGAATAAGAGTCCAACTTACGAAACACATGGCTAGAATCCGTTCAGTCTCTCTAGAACGGTGTTTCCCAAGCTGTGAGTTGAGGGATCCTTTCACAGGGGCTGCCTTAAACCATTGGAAAGCACAGATATTTATAGCACAACTCCAGTAGCAAAATTACAATTATAAAGTATGAATGAAGACAATTTTATGGTTGTGGGTCACCACAACACAAGGACCTGTATTAAAGGGTTGCAGTATTAGGAAGGTTGAGAACCTCTGATTTAGAAGTATTTGTGGTAGACAAGGGACCTGATTAGCCATACTCCCGCTTGCTGATGTATATCTGCTGGAACATGCACAGTTACACAATGATGGACTCACCAATCCCAACCAAGCTCAAACGGAGAAATGATCTTGATCTTTATTGTGTTCGATGTTAAGGCAGTGGTATCTTCCTGCATCTGCAGCTGGAGTTTGGTGGAGCCACTAGACTATCTCTTCTGTCGGACTAAGAGGGTGAGAAAGTCTAAGCCTTAGGACCCATTTCCCATTCTGGTCTTCTATGTACTGACCTTAGTGAGTTGCTACTTACCTAGAGTATGGAATGTTTGCATGTACATCTATAAATTTATTCGTCCATTTAATAGCTGTAATGTTTTTTATTTTACTTAATTATTTAAGGGGTGATAATTTGTTTTACTGTTCAGTGAGTAAAGAATGTGCCAACAACATGCAATTGTGCAAAGGAAATTAAAGTGCTACAGTAACTGAATTTTAAAAAAATAAACCAAATTTATAGTCAAATTTATAGGAAGATGGGAGCTGAAAAGTCAAGGGGAAATTAATGTCACATAATTCTGTAAAGGAGAATTCTAACACATAAATTCTAATCAAATATATGTCTGAGTCCTTAGCTACAAACAATGGCTTAGGTGACAAACATCCCAGCAAAGAGTTAGATAAGTATAATACAGTGCAAAATAACAGAAAGTACAGAATTATTGTATGAGTCAGTGTCCCTCAAAACTGCAATTGCAAATCACAAATATCTAGATTTTGTTTCAAACAAAACAAACTTGCAGAACCCAACTATGTGCTGTGTACAAGAAACTCACTTAAAATTATAAAGGCACAAAAAATGAAGAGTTTAAAAGTAATAGGAAGGGTGATAGATACAGGATATCTGAAATATCATAAGGAATCATATTATTGGTTATATAGTTAAAATACACACAAGTTGGTGTATAAATATAAAAATAGAGAGTAAATGAAGTTTTCCCATCTGTGCTGAAAACGTTCCTTCCCAGAGCCAAAAACCATCCTGCAAAAATGGCAACATCAGACATGGGAAGCTCTTTTTCTTTGGTCAGGGTTGTCAATGAGGCTTCTAAAATATTACAGGTCATTGCTATTGGAATTTATTTTAAAAACCTAAAACAAATGGTGTTAATAATTTCAAAATTTTAAATAATCAATAGTACACTAGTATAAGCTTACACCAGAAGTAATTACCAAGATTACATCTGACAATTATTCATAAATTATGGAACTTGCATTCAAATAACCTATGGGTCAGAGTCAGTCAAAAGGAAAAAATTATAAAATAACTGTAATACAATAAATGAAAGGAAGACACAAAATGTTAAGATGTAGTATCAAGAGTGAAAGATGTAATAATGAGTATTCTATTAGTAAAAGAAAGATCCTAGGGCAGCCTGGTCTACAAGAGCTAGTTCCAGGACAGGCTCCAAAGCTACAGAGAAACTTTGTCATGAAAAAAAAAAGGAGAAAGAAAGAAAGAAAGAAAGAAAGAAAGAAAGAAAGAAAATGACAAAAATAAAAGAGAAATATCCTAAGTCAATGGAGGTAGGAAAACTAAACCTCAGATATATAAAAGGAAAAGATACATAAAATCAGAAAGCATGGATATGCAAAACTCAGATAAAATTATAAAAATCAATAAAACAGAAGTATAAAACCCTTTAGGTAAACTATTTCTAATCAATGTATCATTCACTTCAGAGAATATTTGTCAATGTCTGGAGACATTTTTATAGACACAAATTGACTATAGACTAAGGATGATATTAAATATACTACAATGCAGAGAACATAATCCAAAACAAAGAATTATTTCATTAAAAAATCTCAACAGTACTGAGTTTCTAGCCACACTAGAGAGGGAGACAACCACATATACTACAGACACTAAAGAAGATAGTAATAAAATGTTATCAACACATTTAAGCCCAAAACTTTGCCAAATTAAATAAGTTTTTTTGAAAGAGATGAACTGATGAAGCGTTCTCAAGAAATCAAAATGTTTTTCAATATATAATTAAAGTATCATATAATTAAAGGAATTAAATCCATTGTTTTCAAGCCTTCTGTAAAGAAAGCTATAGACCCACATTGTTAAATAGGTAAATGTTATAAGGTATTCAAGGCAAAGACAATAGCAGAGGTGCAACAGTCTACCAAGACTCAGACAAAAAAGGGGCAATGTTATTCCTCAGTTTGACTGCAGATTGCAGTTCTCTCCACCAAACCTCAGACTGCAATGATCTCTTGTTATGACTTGTAATATAGATATTCAATATGCAGAATATTTGTTATAAGACCCTACAAAGGGGGTCACAACTTATAGGTTGAGAAACGCTGGACCAACACCAGATGTTGAAGATGCTGTCCTTTTTCAGTGTGTATTTAATGGCTTCTTCATAAAAATTCAGGTGTGAATTAATGTCCGGGTCTTCATCTTGATTACACTGATCAACATGTCAGTTTTGATGAACTGGCATTTTTCCAGTGATGTTATTTAGCCTTTGAAATGAAATAAAATCTCATTTATGAAGACATAGGTAGACTTGAAAGACATATGTTAAATGAATTGAGCAAGGTACAGAAAGGCATGTGACATGTTACATGGCTACACAGAATTTTAAAAAGTTAAACACATACATGAATGCAGAGACTACAGTGGTGATTACCAGGGCTAGCTGGGGTTTGAGGGTGTGTGGGTCTTCAGGGAGATGTTGATAAATGAATAGAAAACTTCAGTTAATCAGGAGCAATAATTTCAAGAGATTTATTGTACCACCACCCTGGCAGCTATAGCTAAGAGCAGTGTAGCCCATTAAACATTGATAAGAGTAGATTTTTAAGAATTCCCACCATTTCTTTATAGAACAGACTACTATTTCCTAGTTTCAAAACCATTGCCAAGGATGATGATACCAACATGCAGACATAAGTGTGTGGGATAAAGCACACACTGCTCAGCTTGATCTAGATTTCATGTGTACACAGATTCAAAGTACACACACAACAAATACGTACCACGTCACCTGTCAATTAAAATAATCAAATCTATAAATATAAACATCTCTCTAAAAGATAATTAGCACATATAATAATATATAATAAAATAAAATAAGCATAACCCCACACTGCCATCATGTTTTAAACTATCCCAGCCTCTGTGTTACTGTCTCCTTTAAGTGGCTAGCTTGTTGTCAGATTCAGGCAGACCTTCCATTAGAGTACAGCTGTACCCCAGGGAACCTTTGTGTTAATCTACCCCCCAAAAGGGAAGTGTGAAGTGTTGTAGAAGGTTGCTTGTTTGTTTCCTGGCAGCCAAGCAGCTCAGACCCAAAATAATAAAACAGAAATTATGTTATTTAAAACACTGCTTGGCCAATGACTCTAGCTTCTTGTCAGCTAGGTCTTACATCCTAAACTAACCCATCTCCATTAATCTGTGTATTGCCATGAGGCTGTTGCTTACCAGGTAAAATTGCAGCATCTGTCTCAGGCGGGGCCACATGGCTTCTCCTTGCTCCGCTTTCTTTCTCTCAGCATTCAGTTTAGTTTTCCCTGCCTAGCCCGGCTCTACCCTATCACAGGTCCAAAAGAGCTTCTTTATTAACCAGTGGTATTCACCGCATACAGAGGGGACTCTCACATCAGTGAAGGATCCAGTATTTCATGCCGTGGTACTGACACGGACCCAGACTTGCAGCGGCTGGTCTACAACATTGATGTATCTGTGATCCTCAGGCTTTTGGTCACTTGAGGGTCAATTTTTCCCACAGCCATTTGCCAATGAATGTATGTTGATTTTGGAATGGGTAGTACAACAGTCAAGATGTCTATTGGAAATTACCCTTCACAGTTTTGCTGGATGCCATGAGAGGTGTATGTCTAGGGTAACAGCTACAGTGCTAAGGACAGAGAGGAGAAAAACATCACTCCAGGCTCTCACACAAACAACCAGACACTACCTGAGTTCTGCTGAAGCTACCAACTTGCTTTTCCACACATTCTCCTGGTGTCTAAGGAATGCCTTAGTTTGGAATGACAGTTGTAGAACCATTTAGTAGTGGGTGAGTTGAAGGGTAAGCAGGTCAGCGTTGATGTTGTTCTTGCTGTGTTTTGGACTGAGTATCAGACCCTTTAAAAGGAGCCATGGATATGTGTGTGGTTGATAAGGGGGATTTGGCAAACCCCTCAGAATGTGCTGATTCACGTGTTTTTTTTTTTCCCTTTCTCGTTTCTTCAGAGACCAGCACGAATGAAATCATCTGCTTTTGACGTACTTGGTTCCACAATGGAACTGGGAACTATTCTAAGAATCTTTTTCCTTGAATACAAATCTCTTGCTGTTGATTTGTGGTTTATTTCTCTGCATAGATTGTCAGGGACCCCCCAGCTGGTTTCCACATGAGATTCAGGACTGCCTGGGATTCAGAACCACATGGGATTCCATCTCTGACTTGGTCCTGGGAAGCTGGCAAAGGAATTGCTGTCATGTGTCACTTCATGTTGGGGCCATGTTCTGAGAAATATACCATTCAGTGATCCTGTCATTGTGGGGACATTATAGGATACAATTCCACAAACATAAATGGTCTAAGTTGATCACACCATGTGGCTGCTGCTGATGTAACAAACATACAATTTACTACACATTTTTAGGGCATTTACTGACTTTTAGAAGGAGCCACAAACATATGTGTAGTTGATATGAAGGACTTGGTATATACTTCAGAATCTACCAATTCCTGAGATTTTGTTTCCTTTCCCTTTAAAGATCAGTACATGCACGTGCAAGCTCATATGCACATACAACACACACACATGCACACACACAAATTCTAAAATAATTAAAAGTGCAGTATAAATAATACATGAGTTAATAATGTAGTCCTTTACTACCATTATCAAGTAGGTACTATATATAATTAATGAGCTTCTATATGACCTTATATGAATGGCCAAGTAGTAGATTGTTCACATCAGCCCTTCCACAAACATGAGAGTAGTGAGCTCATATAGTGCTAGAATGATTACATCACCACTAGGCTATAGGTTTGTTTTTAAAAGCTATATTACTGACTTAAGGAAACTTCCACTTATGGAGACCATAACATCATTACATGGTGCCTGGTTGTTATTGGCAATGGGTCTAGGAGCAGAAGGACTCCAGCCAAGACCTGCCCAGCAGCTCATCTTTCTACTCTCCTTACTTAGCCAGAGCCCTGTGTTCAGTGTCTACGTCTTATCTCGACAAACAGCAAAGAGCAAAGGTGAAGAAAGTGGTATGAAGAGACGCAGGCATTCACCACGCATTGTGAGCAATGACACCATTCATCAGACATCGAGAGACACCCAGTAAGATACACCCATACACACCTTCAGTCCCAGCACTTGGGAGGCAGAGGCAGGCAGATCTTCGTGAATCAGAGACCGGCCTTGTCTGCAAAGTAATTTCCCGGACAGCCAAGGCTGTTACACAGAGAAATCCTGTTTACACCTTGTTAGTAAGCAATTTGTTCATTGTTTCCTCCTGAGTCTCTGAACTCAACCAATCAATTGGCAGAGAAACCACTTGTCACAACTTTTGTTCATCATATCCATAATTATTCAACTAATCTTTCTTTAAATTTGTTAACCCCTATGAAACATCCAAACTTTTTTTTTCCTGGATGCGCTGTCCTGTGGTCATAGCTAGATCAATTTCTATGTTTGTTTTCCTCTCACTTACTCCTCCCTGTGTCCTCCAGAGACAAAGGGACTTTGTAAAATTAGCGCATAGGAAGCTCACACTCTACCAGTCAATCTTCTGTGTCAATGGCAGGCTCAGGGGAGAGTAACTGTGCCCACCTCGGACAACCCTAACAGGGCCTTGTTGAGTCTTCTCCCTGCAGCCAATGCAGAGAGGTATTTTGGTTGAGTTCTGCTATAGTATTGAAGTCCTGGAGTAGTCCAGGGACTTAAAACTCAACATTGATGCTAGTTAAATGAAGTACAATGTCTAAGTCTTTGTGAAAGCCTTTCCCTGAGTCTAGCCACCCTTCTCAGATGGATGTCTGTGTGAAGGGCTCAGC
This sequence comes from Microtus ochrogaster, assembly GCF_000317375.1. Classification (NCBI taxonomy): domain Eukaryota; kingdom Metazoa; phylum Chordata; class Mammalia; order Rodentia; family Cricetidae; genus Microtus; species Microtus ochrogaster. The sequence continues at coordinate 123,632,361 of NC_022009.1, read as the reverse complement.
AATCAAAGGACTGGCTAGACCAGCCCGTCCATGAATGGACAGAGGAAATGAGAAGGGTTCAGAGAAAGATCTGGGAAGATGCTCGTGCACACCATCCGACTCCCGTTCATCCCTGGATGTCACTGTCACCACCTCACCTGTCCCTCCAGGAAGTCACACATTTTACCTTTCCTATCAGGCTCTATTGGGTCTAAAGGGAGGCACCATAATGCACTTATCAATCCTTTGTAGGATAATACAAAAATAACCGAGATGCAGAAGTGCTGTGTAGGCAGTTGAGCTCCATAAACGCATCCAGAGAATTGGCACACGAACGCTCTCTTACCCTCTTGCTTGCAAAGTTTTGGAAGCTGATTTGTGGGCAAATGCACTCTTCGACATCTTCCATCTGGGAACAATATATCAAATGACTTACAACATCTTAATTGTGTAACCCAAGTCTACTGTGATGAATATTTTCTTTAAAGGGTGACAGATTAAAAGAAATAGAAATGATAGTCCTCCTTTAACAATGAGATTGTCTCCAAGAAAGTCAGAAAAGGCTCCAAGCCCAATTATTGTCATTGAATTGTGTTTGTTAAGCATTCTGTGCTGTGCTCTCAAGAAGTAGACTAAATAGACAGATGAACATACACAAACATCTCAAAGACCAGAACAGGCCCTTGGTTGAAATGCCCAGTGTATATGTAGTTCACGAGGGTCTTTTGATGACCCTAAGGCTGCAGATGGAAAACCTTGGTTTTAACACACAATTCCTTGCTTTTAATGCTATCACTGTTTTTACTGGCACTCTGAGCTGAATCCAGGGCCCCATGCATGCTATGCACATGACCCACATCTAAGCTAATCTCCAGTACCCTTATTTGTTCATACACCCTGGGTCCTAGCTCATGATCAGACATCTGACAGTCGCTACTCACAGCTTCATGTCCTTTTCACAGAGACACAGAAGTGAAATAGCTTTGGCTCAGGACCTCACTGAGAGGGATGTCATAGTAAGGAAACAGCATAATTGTTCAAGCTCCTAGAAAGTAGCTTCAGTTGTCAGAACACTGTAAGACTGTGGTGGACACACAGAGACCCCATGCTCAGCGAAGAATTTAAGAGTATATCTGGGCACCAAGCATAGAAACCTGGGTATAAGAAGAGGTGTATCTTGGGAGAAGCTAGATGGGATCCCAGTCACAGAAAATGGCTACAAGTTACAGAAACATGGACTCCTAGGCTAGAGAGAAGGGCCTGGGATTTGAGTGATCTCTGTACTTACTTGTCTGAAGCTGATCCAAGGAGCTTAGGCATTCCCATAGCATCCGTAGGCCCACAGTTGGAGGTTTGTAAAGGCAACTTTCAACTTCCAATTACTCCCAGATTACACATATTATACTTAAACAATTAAACAGTGTAGAGAATTTTACAGTAACCCAACTGTAAAAATAATGAATTACAACATTGTCTATTGTACCCATCCCATGCATTTCGCCTCCACACAAATCAAAACATTGCTCTTGGGCACATTGTTCCACTTTCCAAGAGCAAGTTGAAGAATTGGAAGAAATGGCCCAGACAAAAAAGGTCAGAGAGGCTGGACTCCGTCATATAATATACAGATTTCATTATAAGCACAGAAGTGGATTTCAAGGACAAATGAAAAGGATTCTCATATTAGCTGATATAGGGCATTTAATAAAGAGTTTTTCCAGAGATAGTAAAATCATAGTATGTCAGCCTTGGGAAGAGTCAGAAATTGCTGCATTACCAACCACCAGCTGTAATACGAGGAGCCAACAGGCAGGTGGAGAAACTGGATGAAGGCCGAGCAGTGGGAAGAAGGGTACAGGGTTTGAGCTTCCTGATGTTCATTGCAACCAAAGCGTTTTCCAGGGGCTCCCTGGGTGGAAAGAAGTGGGGAAAAGAAAAGAGCAGGCACTAAGAGAAAGGGGAAAGAGCCGGAGTGCATAGGTGCTGATTTCGTTCAAAGGTTCACCAAATAGAACTAATTTTGTGCACGAGATAAAGAGTGGGAAAACTATACTTTATAATTTCCTAACAGAAGATTCCACCAATCCACTTCCAGTCTTTGAATCCCTTGCTGCTGCTAGTAACATTTACTAGCATTACATTGTCAGCCTCCAAGGCATTCTGTTGAGTCTCTGGAGAACAAAGAGGTTTGACAGTAATATTTTTTGCAGTAGATAAACTAAGAAAACAAAGCTGGAGGAAAACAAAATATCTTAAAAATCATATTCCCAAATTCTGTTTCTTTATGATATATGGGATGAACTCAAGAATGGCTATTTCTGAGCCTTTATAACAACATAGCAAAGTGTTGGTGAGGCTCAAATCGTGGCAAAATTAGCTTTAAAAATTGTAAGTATATATAATAATGGACTTTTACTATGGCATATTCATATATTTACAACTTATTTTGCCAGCATTTACCCACTGTATATGCATAAAATCTATTTCAAATAATGGTTATTTTCTGTAATAGTCCTCAAAGCCCCATGACTATTTCCCTCTGTCTCTGCATGTGATACCTTGTGCTGGGAACTGACTGAGGCCAGAGTGGGGCAGTCTCAGCCTAAAGGAAAGGGGAGCAATGTGCTGTGTTTGCTTCCTCTCTGCAGGCTTTGTCTGAAGTACTTATATTCAACCAGCTGTGGGGAGATTCCATCAACAGGCTCTTGGGTCTAACACTCTCACAGAGACCCTATGGGCAGGAGGGCACTTGACATTAATAAACATCAAACTTCCTTAGACCCCACAAAAATCACCTGCTTCTAGAGTGACCTGAGTCCTTTGAAGGAAAAAAATCAGGCATGTAAGTTGCCTCATTTGTACAGCTTTCCAGCTGCCTGTACCTCTGAACTCGAGGTCAAACGTCTCTTTAAAGAGGACAAGACTATGAATGTGGAATATTTATACCGTGAAAGGCTCTGTTCTGAACATTGTATGTGGATGATTAACTGACAACGCAGGCATTATTAATGTCACAATCTCACTACAAAGGGACTCAGGACTCTGGATAGGTCAGAAATGAATCCAGAATTATGGTTCCCACATAAGTCTGGGTCCAGTGTTGTGCTCTTTGGTTATGATGCATTTCATCTGAACAACAAAAAAATGTCTGTATGTTGGTATCATCGTCCTTGGTGATGGTTTTTAAATTATAAAACAGTAATCTGCTCTGTGAAGAAATGCAAGCTCTTAAATGAAATGTACAGCTTCTATTAGGCGGTTGTGATTCAAACTCATATTTTTATGTTTGCATACCAAGCATTTTTCCAACTGAGTCTTGTCTCTTACCTTGGATATAAAATACGTTCGCCTCTTAGAAAGTTCTAAGGGGAGGACTAGTCCTGAATGATCACCTTCTAGATTTTCAACTGTCTTAATAGGGTCGCTATTGCTGTGATGAAACACCATGACCCAAAGCAATATTGGGAGGAAAGGGTTTTTTTGGCTTGGACTTCCAATAGTTGTTCATCAATAAAGGAAGTTAGGACAGGAACTCAAATAGGGCAAAAAGCTGGAGGCAGAAGCTGGTGCAGAAGTCGTGGAAGAGTACTGCTTACTGGCTTGCTCTCCATGGCTTTGTCAGTCTGCTTTCTTAAAGACCCCTGGACTACCAGCCCAGGAGAGGAACCACTCACAATGCCCAGGCCCTCCACCATCATTCAATAATTAAGAAAATGCTCTAAGACTTTTCTATAGCCTGGTCTTATGGAGGCATTTTCTCAATCGAGATTCCCTTCTCCCAGGTGACTATAGCATGTGTCAAATTGACGTAAAACTAGCCAGCACAATAACCAAACAAATTAATAACTAGTCTTTGAATCTAGCCATGAAGCAGAACCTCATTTAGTTGATAAAAACCAAACTCCTGGGCTCATCTTCAAAGTTGTGAAGTTGGAAGTAATTAAAGCTTGCGTATTTCTCCTTTTAAGCAACACAACATGAACAGGGTGCATATGGAAAAAGAAAGCTTAGTTGGTGAGCAGTAGGCTCTTTCTATGGGGTGTGGATCGTGTCATAAAATGATGTATATTTTGTAAAAAGGACTCTTGGATCTGCCACAAGAGCAACTCAATTTGATGTAGAATTACGCAGCACCTAGAATTTAAGGGTGAGTCGGGTAGTTTACAACAGAAGATATTTTACAGACTTCTGAACATGAACTGAAATCTTAGGAATGAGTTTCAACCATGGGGTTGAAACCAGGGGTTTGGAATTCTCCAGAGAGACTGCTAGGATATTCAGAGAGATACATAAAAAGGATTTGCTGGAGAAAGCGGATCACCTGTATGTGGAGGCCAAGCAGCTCCAAGGTAAGCTCAGTGGACAAGAGGGGAAGAGGAAAGCTGACGGTGTGGTTCAGTACATCCATGGGCGCAGCAACAGAAGCCTGGGGCTGAATCTCAGATGGAGGGTGAACATTCAAAAGTCTACAGAGAAAAGCTGCTGCTTCTATGGATCCTACAGATCCCAGAGCCTAGAGATCCTAGGACAGGAAGAGGGTACCTACTGGCTCCAACAACCTTTCTGTTGAATCAGCCTACGCCTGGTGGGACATGCCTGGGCACAGTGTACTCAGGCTGCTACACTTCAGGGAGCTTAACGACCTGAAACAAAGCCCAAACCACCTTGATCTCCCGTTCAGATGTAGGCTTAATGCCCTCTGAAGCATCAAGAATAAAGAAGTCTTTATGAGCCATCTGAGAATTCCTTAACCAAGTCAAGTCGACATGCAAATTGCCACGTAAAAAAATCTATCTGTCTCACATTCTGCTGGTTCAAGTGGATTTCATGTTTCTGAACTTGGGAAAACAATGCCAGAGGCTAATCATTAAAGTACCCTAAAGTGGGAATTGCTGTTGTTTTCCCTTAAGCTTTGTGCAAGGAGTATGTTGGGGTCTCCTGTGTATTTGGCTGAAAAAATAACCGGATTCTGTGACCTATACCATTGGTTCTCGTCTCCTGTCAGGAAAGATTTATTGATTTTATTTTACGAATGGGAGGGCTTTCCTGCATGTATGTGTGCTCATGTCACGCCCACTGAGGCCAGAATTTGGATCCCCTAGAACTGGAGCTACAGATGATTTTAACCTGCCAGATGGGTACTGGTACTCAAAGCCAGGTCCTCTGCAAGAGCAGCTGTGTGCTCTTGACCACTGAGCGATCCCCCCCACACACACACCCTTCAGGGACATTTGAGGGATTTCATTGCCTTTTACTGCTTAGATTATTTAGTCCAAATGCCAACATAAACAAATAAAATAAAGACAAAAAGACATTATGAATGTTTGCCAGAATTGAACAGTGGGGCATGCTGACATTCCCACAGATCCCAGGAGAAGCACGCAGGACTCAAAATGGTCCACACACACCCTGATGGCCCACCTAGCACAATGCTTTTTTTGGGGGGGGGCGAGTCAAGACAGGGTTTTCTTGTTCCTGGCTGTCCTGGAACTCACTCTGTAGACCAGGCTGCCCTCTCTTTCAATGGCCAGTCCCTTCACATTGAACAATCTTTCTTTTAGGCAGAATTTTACAGACAGAGTCCATGGACCCCTGGCTGGACTGGAACACAATATGTAGACAAGGCTAGCCTTGAAGTTATGGCACTCCGATCACTGCCTGCCCCGTGAGAATATTACGGGTTCGTGAATCCACGTCTGGCTGAATGGATTTTCTCAACCAGTCACTACAGTTTGGGTGGGGAAGCATGGATGCATGAACAGATAGGCTGTCAGCAGACAGGTGAAATATTTGGTATATTGTGGTAGTTCTGGCTCTTCCAGCCCGCAGTAGCCTTATGAAGACAGAATTCTAGACAGTTCTGTACTCTTGAGTTACAGCCCTATTCTAGAATGTGGTACACTCTAGATTTACAGCAATGATTCCACAATGCTAAAAGAACTTGAGGGTAATTCACGTCCCTCCCATGAGGCACTGTTTCACACCATCTGGAGACTGACACTATGTTACAGCCGTAGAGAGAAAAGTCTACTCTGGGCAAATATCTGTGGCCTTGTTTCATGTGGGAAACCATGAGAAGAAATGGGACCACCTCGAATAGAAGCAGAAATTCTAAGAGCTAATTTCTGTCTGCCTTTTGCAAAGCCACACCCGTTCTATGAATTGCTGTCAACCCCCAGGTCTTCCAACAGCGTCACCACTGTTCATAGCTATATGTAAGAGCATTTAGTGTGTTCATAGGCAAATCTAATGATAGAAATAGAATTTGTTGGTCCTGGAAGCCCAAAGGTACTGCATTGCCTAGCTGGCAGGTAGAGTGAGCTATCTCTGCATACAGGATGATATGTTGTCCTGTGGAAATGATACGGATGATGGACTCTTCTTTGGACACTGCCACCTACTCGTCAGAGCATGATTGCACCTGTGGAATCTTTGTGGGCACACTGGAAACCCACTGCTTGCCAAACAAACAGTGATCACTGCCTGGTACTTGTTTTACCAAGAAACAATGGGTTTGCTGGCCATAGGCAGCGTCATCATTTTCCTGGTCACGCACATCTCCATCAAGAGAGCCATGTGCTCTGAGGAAACAGTGCCTTTCTGGCTTTGAGAGAAGGGACAGAGAGGAACACGAATAGGATACTATTCCTGGGTTTGCCTTTTACACCTTCCGGGAACATCACATTGTACTTTTGAACAGCTTCCGGTAGACACAGCACTACCATCTACCCTTGTACACTTGCATTTTCATTACCTCTGAGATACGAAGTCAGCCTGACTGTGCCAAGATGTCAATCTACAGATAGAAAGATATGTCAAGGAACTAGACACCTAAACTATTACAGTTACAAATCCAGATGAGGGAACCTTTAGCCAGTGGGACGAATCCTCCATTCCTGTTAGACATGGCCACAAGAAGCCTATACGAGGAAGGTTCCTAATCAGGAAACCCTTTATCCTAGGTAGGAAGTGTGAGTGTAAGCTTGGAGGTAGCCAAGCTTTGTAAGGATCCTCTTCTGGGTCATTCACAGCCACAAAGCTTTAAGTGCAACGAGACTCCACCTCTCCACTTTCGGCTCATTTGTCAATGAGCAAATGTCTGTAAAATGTGTCCAATTACACTCACATTTGAAGGCCCAATGGTCCTCTGTTTCCAAAGGTCAGAACCTTTGCAATTCGTCGACTCTTCCTAGGCATTGCCAATGCTACATATATTCTACATGTGGATCTAGTTAGAAAGATTTACGTATCATGGTTTTGCATGGTTTGAACCCTTTCCCTGTGATATTGTGTGCTATATGATACACTCTACATGACTTTAAAGATATTTATGTTGGCTCATTTAATTTAATTAAAGTGCTGAATTATGATGACACCATACAATTTTGGTTTTTATTTTGTTTGGTTTTTGAAACAAGGTTTCTCTGAGTAACAGTTCTGGGTGTCCTGGAACTCACTCTGTAGACAAGGCTGACCTCGAACTCACAGAGATCTGCCTGCCTCTGCCTCTCGAGTGCTGGGATTACAGGCGAGTGCCACCACTGCCTGCCACCATACAACTTATGTCCTTACCCTTTTTGAAGAATAGCTTTATGAAATCCAGGTTTTAGTTTTGGTACCATAATGTAATAAGTCACCTGTATTCATACTGAGGACTTTTCTGGAGCAAATACCTAGAAACGGAGTAAGTCAGTGTGTTGGAGACAGCAGCTGGTGTGGTCCATATAAGCCGGTGTCTTTATCCTGGAGCAGAAAAAGTCTAAACTTCCATCGTGCACACTCCTGTGAGTTTTCTTGCTCATCTCTGAGTTGATAGCTTCACAGACATGAAATATCTACTCTGTAATGGAATTGGCCACTGTAGGATAAGATGTCTGTGTGTGAGCCATGTATGTACGTCAGTGACAGGGCCCCTGCCTGTCAAGATCGGGGCTCTGGGTTCTGTCCTCCGCACTGAAGAAGCAGGAAGTCAGTATCGCTGCAGATACACAGAGATCACTACCTTTTCAAACTTGCCTTGACATTTTCATTTTGTTTTATTTTCACATGAACTATTTTACCTCTTGTTGAATGTTTCTGTTGTAGACTTTGAGGCGATGCACTAAGCAAACCCCAGAGCAGTTTTGTCTATAGCATCAGCACTTCTGAGATTTGAAGATAACTTTCTTTATACGCAAAAGGAGTAAAGAATCAGAAACATTTTGTTTATATTTCAGTAGAATTAGCCTTGAGGTATAAATTAAAGCAGACTCTAAAACAAGGAAAAGTATCAGTTCATTATCAATGGCTTATTTACCATTTGATGAGTAAGATCTGCATATATTAAAATCATGCCTGTGTGTGCAAGCTTGTGTGTGTGATGTAGTGCATATGCATGTATGTGCACACGTGCTCTCTCGTGCACTCGTGTGTAAAGGCAAGAGGACATCAATATCCTGTTTCAGAACTCTTCCCTGGGAGACACAGTCTCGTACATTATCTGTGTTGTAACATATGAGTACTTAACTCTTTTCTTTGGAATAATATTTGTTTTATATTAATAAAATATAAATAATATAATGCATTTGACTCAACTAGTTTTCTGCTAATTGCTATCTTTTCTACTCTTGGTTATTGTGAAGTGTCTTGCTCCAAGGGAAGCTTTATGAGAAGCTAACTTCTCTTAAATATGTCTAAAGTATAATTTCTGAAAAACAGTTTAACACTATTTAACTTTTCAAGAAACTCCTAGACAGTTCCCATCTATCCAGAACTTCCTCACATTCTGTAAGCACTATTTGAGAACCCCAGGTGTTCACACCATCCCAACACTTGTTATTGCGTGTCTCTCTCTTGAAGTCTTGGGTGCGAAGTGGCAGTGCGCCTTATGTTTACAATTTTCTCTTAATCTTTAAAAACTAGCCTCCAATTGTCTCCTAATGTTCTCCACTCTAGCAAGCAACTTCAAACAATCCATATGGAACAATGACAATGTATGGATCCTCTGTGTGCCTATTTCTGCTAGAGTTTTCTTTTAGCTTTAGTTTTGTGATCTTTTGCTCCAAACACCTAGCAATATTGGATCTAAGTTTATATAATGTTTAGAATAATCAATGTTTTGAATGAATTTTCATGCAGGCAGCAAGATGTGGAACATATCACCATATTTAAATATGTCTTCCAGGCTTGGGGCAGTGGTGCACGCCTGTAATTTAGGCACTGGGAGACAGAAGTAGTAGGATCCTGAGTTCAAGGCTACTTTGGGGCTGAGTTCCTGGTCAGTCTAGGCCATAGAGTTATACTGTGCCTGAGAAACTTAAAATCTATGCAGATAGATAGAACTCCCCCCCCTCTCTCTCCGCCCCCTTTCTCTCTCTGTCTCTGTCTGTCTCTCTCTCTCTCACACACACACAAACACACACACATTTACTTCAAGCAGAATGCATTCAAACATTGGCTGTATGCTCAATGAGAGCTTACCTTTTTGGGTTTATGTTTATCTCTCTGTGGGAGTTCTTTTTGCTTGAGTCTCTGATGCCTTCCTCCTTGCTGTGCCCTTGACAGGGAAGCTTTGTCAACCAATTATCTTTAAGAGGCGGGGCCAAGTTAGGGTGTGGCTTTCTGGCCGAGAGAAAAACAGGCGCACCTGTGCCCTCTCTGTGGTTCCCCCCCCCCAGCACAGCTGAGCTTGGACTTCTTCCCGCTTCGCGAGTTTCCCCCTTATAATAAACAAAAATATAATCGTTTTATCTTATAGCTAGCCTGGCTATTTCCGGAACTGAGCTAACTTCTGCAGTTGCCCTCAGTATTAGTTCTTCTCTTCTAAAAATTGACAGTCATTTTCCTTAGCTTTTCAGTCTTGAGTACCTTAGTTTTTAAAGGGCCAGAGTTATTTCCTTATAAACTTACAATAGGGGTAGGTTTTGTTTGTTTGTTTGTTTCTTCTGTCTTCCCAATTTAGCATCATACTCTTTGTTCCTGGACAATGTCTATGAGGTGATTACCACATTCCTAGTCTCATATTCTTTCCTTCTGCCTTCATTTTAGCAACTGTTGTGTATTTACCTCACCAGGACGGGCTTCCATTACACGTCAGTCTGTAACATTTACATCTGTCCTCAGCTCCACAACTACACAGCTTTCAGGTCCTGGTGGGGATTCTTCTCTGCTATTTCTTGGAAGCCAGAAATTCAGTCCTTGGTTTATTCTTAAGATTAGTTCCTATGCTCTCACAAATTTTACATGAGCGCGCGCACACACACACACACACACACACACACACACACGAGAGGAGAGGGAGGGGGAAGAGGGAATGAGAGAATAAAAGTTGGCCAATATTACCTGTTAGTATCTCAAGCATCCGGCATAGAGTCCTGTACCCAAAAGGCTGCTGCTGAGATGCAGTAAGCACACAATTCTCTATCTGGCGCGGGACTAGGCAGTTTTATCTGCTGTTCCTTATTTTTCTCTCCAAGTTCAGATTTTTAGAATATAGCTTGTTATTAACTTAAGACTTTGGCTGATTTTTACGTAGAATACCCTTCCAATATGAGATTCGTAGTTTGGGTTTTGTATGGAAAATTTTATTCAATTATGAGTCTGTGTTCATTCTGTTCCGTTTCTCCCCCAGGAATTCCATGTCTGTGTGTTCAACCATTTTCCCCCAGCCTTATAAGTCTATGCTTTCTAAATTCCTTTGATCATGTTTTCAGTTGCATTTTGCGTGGTATTTTTGTTTCTAATTTTTTCCGTTTCATTTGCTTCCTATACTACGTTCACTGATTCTAGCCATTTTTGTTCCTCCTAGCTTAGTCTTCTAAATTTTTCTATTTTAGTTTTATTAGGGTTTATCTTCTTGGCATATTCTTCCATTTGGGTAGCTATCCCATCCTTATCCTTTTTTTTTGATTAACATGCAACTTTTTATTGATTTTGTGACTTTTAATTTCCTTTAGTTATATTGGAAATATTAAGCTAAAGTTTTTATTGGAGTTTACTTCACAGCCCATTATCCAGTGCTCAGTATTTTAGGTTACCTCATGTCACAGCATTCTCTGTTGCTCCTGCCTTACTAGGAGGGTCTTCTTATATTTCAGGAATCGCTAGATAGTCATAAGTGGCAGCCAGTCAGTAGGACATTCCCAGATCATAGCTGGGAAGAACATCTTCTGCATCTGCAAGGTTAACAAGCAGAGTGGCGTGACTCCCTCTGCCTTCCTTGGTTAACAAGCAGAATGGTGTGACTCCCTCTGCCTTCCTTAGTTAACAAGCAGAATGGTGTGACTCCCTCTGCCTTCCTTAGTTAACAAGCACAGTGGTGTGACTCCCTCTGCCTTCCTTGGTTAACAAGCAGAATGGTGTGACTCCTTCTGCCTTCTCAGGTATAAGCACAATGGTGACTCCCTCCATCTTCTCAGGTTAACAACCAGAATGGTGTGACTCCCTCTGCCTTCTCAGGTTATCAAGCAGAATGGTGTTACTCTCTTCAAATTCTCAGGTTAACAAGCAGAATGGTGTGACTCCCTCCACCTTCTCAGGTTAACAAGCAGAATGGTGTGACTCCCTCCACCTTCTCAGGTTTACAAGCAGAATGGTGTGACTCCCTCCGCCTTCTCATCCTTCTCTATCTGTTTGCTTGAATTTTTCCCCATCACAGACTGTTCACTGGGACCCAGTTCTTCCACGGGGAATCTCAGTTGGATTTTCTGAATTAACAGCTACGTGACCACCACCACAAATCTTATCTCAGACTTCCTATTCAGGCATACTTGAGAAGGTTCCACTCCAGGGTAGACCTGAGGGTGGATTTTTTGGTGACCCACGGTTTTCTGTTTTAAACAAGATGGACAATTCCCCTTTGCTTGCACAGCTGCAGAGGTGTGACCTCGAGACTGTCCCTCTGTGTTTACAGCATGTAAAAATAGCCTCCTTTAGTAGAAGGTGCTACCCACAGGATTGCAGTTTCACTAATCCAGAGGATCTGGCATCTTGTAATGGGAATATTTCAATATCAGGATTAATTCTGCAGTCTTGCCCTTACTAGAACATATTCCACTGTCTTCCCCTCTGTTTTTGGCTACACTATTCTTTTTTCTCTGTCCTCACAACATCTTTGCTTGTTTTTAATCACTGACTTAGTTACCAAGTCCTCTTCACTTTTGGACTTCTCGGTCATTGATGCAGAAATTAATCCTGGGATATTTTCTTCTTTGTATGTTTATTTCTGAAGGGTCTCATCTACTTATCCAATGCCAAGGCTTCAAGGCCATACACTGAAGCTTCTCCACATCCCTAAATGCTCTCCTAACTCACAAGCTCATGTATAAATCTCTATACTCCTACATCCAATCCCGTGTTGAGAACTTGTGCCCCCACCTGGAGTAAACCGTCACTGTCTGATATCACTGAAGGAATGGCCACCCAGAGTCTCATGATGGCCTTTACCCTCTCCTGGCTGGTACCTTGGGTTACTGCTCACAAGTAGCCAGCTCACCTCTTAAAAGTGTAAGCCAGGTAATGTTGTGTGCCACTAACAATTTTCTGTCAAACCTGAAACACAATCTGAAATCTAGCAAAGCCTGTGAGGCCCCCTACGGTTACAGACCTCGGTAAGGTTCTTCCCTCTGCTTCTTTTCCTCACATTGAGTTCTAGACCCTGGCTTCACAGTTTCTCTGACACTCCAGCTGTCTCCTACTCCAGTTCCTTCCTCAGCTGACAGATACGGCCTCGCGCGGCCCATCCACTTCGTATGCTTCCGTGTGACCCCCAGCCCCTCCCGCGTGGTCAATCTAAACAGCACCACGTGCTCCCTGCTGACCTTGTCAATCTCTTTATTTTTCTTCACTAGGTGAAAATATACTCCTGCTGTTTTCCTGAATGAAATAGAACTCTGTGAACCTATCGCCTTCTCTGCAGTGCTCAAGCAGGTGTCAGAGAACTCAGACTCCTGCCTTACATACTGTAAGAGCCAATTAAACAGAGAAAGCTTATAGAGCTCAAATATTGTCTCTGATGACTTTTATAGTATTGAGTCCACACCTACCAGGCTGGCTACCTCCTTTTCAGCATTAAAAAAAAAAAAATTCGTAGCCTCGTTTTTTTTTTAATTTTAGTTGCATAATTGTACTTAAATTTTCACTTATTCATCCTACTAGATTCATTTTTTATTTCTAGCATGAAGAGAAATGACTTCATATGTCATTACCTGTCCTGATACTTTTTAAAAACACAACCGACTTATTTTACAAGATGTATTTGTGTGTAGCTGTTTTGCCTGCAGCTGTGTATGCACTCCCTGCATGTGCAGTACCCACAGAGCCCAGAAGAGGGCGTCAGATCTGCATAACTGGAGTTAACAGATATGGACCACCATGTGGGTGGTATGAACAGAACCCAGGTCCTTTGCAAGAGGGCTCTACACCATCTCTCCAGTCCCATACCTTGATTTCTAGGGAGATTAATAGCTAATCTATATCTGTTTAAAACATTACTTGCAACATTTGTAAATAAATATCTCTCAGAAAGTCTGTTTTTACTTTAAATCTGAGTAAATTTTGATGTGCACATTCTGGGCATTTCTGCCAAACTTTGTTCTTTCGTGCTGATAAAATTCCTCTCCACTAGCCATGGATAGCGATGGTTTATTACAGACTCTAAAATAAATTAAGCCAGCATACTTGGCTATGTCAATGTGCTGTTTCAAGCAATATGTTTAAAGACGTTGCTTACAGCGTGTTTCTAAACATACCTGAAACTCAGACAGTGTCTGTGTGCATTGTGGGGACGGGAGAGAAAGATAAAATTTCATCTCAGAAGGACATTCTGTTTTTTGGCTTTCCTAAGATTATAGGGCATTTGCCCTTACTTCTCTCTGCCCTACAATTGGCCAACAGCATGGAACTGTGTAAGAATTCTCACCTACTGGGTTCAAGGCGTGCACAGCACAGTACACTCCACGCCCATTCACACATCCTAAAACTCATTCTCAAACCGCCTGTGCTTCATCACACAAGTGGAGCCCAGGCCTTTGCCCCGAGGGTTGACTATCTAACAATGAGACACATTTGTTTAGTTTTCTAAACCAAATAATTCTTTCTCATTCAAGAGATGCAGTTGCGTGTCTGGTATTTATTTGGTAGGCCTTCCCCCATCCTGTTACTCACTTTAGAGTTTCGTGTCCAGTTCAATGAGTGAAGCTATATAGATGAAGACAGTAGGGTGTGCTAATTGTCATCGAATAGCCAAGGGCTAAGTTAATAGGAGAAAGGTATGGTTTCAGAGCCCAGCCATTTGGTTCTGGGTCTTTCTCAGACTGCCATTACTCTGTTTGAAATTGACATCTTTCTTTCATCTACATGAATCAGAATAATTCATATCACTAGAGTCCAAAAACATTGAATTTTTGAACACAAACAATTGGCTCTGTCTTGTATTTTATACTGTGCTTTAAAAATTGGGTAAATGTAATATTTGACAGTGAGAATCAAGAAATTCCTGCTTACTTGGTTATAAGTCTGAAGTTCTGTGGTGTTCCAAGGACAAAGCCCTGCAGAAGGAAGGGACCTAACGCTAATCTCTCCTACCGTTTCCTTCTGGAATCTGCCCACAGTATGCTTGTGTGAGAGAGGGGGCTGCAAAGAGAAAATGCATGAGAGTTTTCATAGCAAATGCATTTTAGTTAAGCTTCACCTAGAATTACTTTATAAATCGTAAAGAGGGAGGGGAATGAAAGGCTTCAAAAGGGGACCTCACAAAAGACAGATGGCTCTGTAAACCCTTCACAGGTCAGGGCCGATTTCAGGAGTTGACACCCTTTTGTTTCCCTGCATCTCTCTGCTGTGTCAAGTCTGTCTGCTCACACTCACGCCTTGGCCACTACTCCCTTTCCCCTTCCCTTCCTCTGATGCCTAAAATGGATCGAAGCGCACACTGGGATACCTGGCTTAGGAGCTAAGCAAAGCTTCTCCAGCTCCGGCCATCCCAGGATTCCTCTGGTAGAGCGATTTTTTTTTTTCCATTCTAACCTTCCTTTACAGTCAAACAACCTGCTCTATCCTCTCCACCCGAGTAAAACACACTGTGAAGATAACATCCACAAGCTTATCTGGAAATCTTTACCGGCCATGTTCACCTCTGCATTTCGCTGCTTTGGAACGGCTGGTCACCTCGGACCCTCCGTCAAAGCTTGTTTGTCCTAGTGTAGAGCATGCACACAATGGCAAAAGGAAACAAAAGCAGCCATGTTGGAAATGATGAGCTAATAGTTAACTTTCACCTCTGGCGCTTCTAGAAAACAACACAGAGAAGTTGGGGACAAAGGTGTGGGGAAACAGGTCCTGCCCCTGTTGGAGACGCATACAAATCAAGCTAAACATCCATATATAAGGGCTGCCGGTAGTGAGTAACACATTTCGATCTTCTTAAAAACAGTGAAATGAGCAATTCCCTAAAGACACAGCATTTCCCCCTATATTTGCCCAGGAATCCGTTCTGGAAGCTGATCCAATGATTACTTGTGGGATGTAGAATTTTGACATCCATTTGGTACTGATTTACACCAGGATTTTTAAGGCTGCCAACAAGAAAGTCCAGAATTTCAGGCAGCCAAAAATTCCACAAGAGACAACTGTCTTTTATTTTATAGCTTATGAATTTGGGGCTTAATATGATTTTCCACTAACAAGTTCTGTACCCCCTCCCGAGTGCCAAAGCCGGTGTGGAGATCAGCAAAGTAACACGGAACAGATGAGGGAGCTTAATACCCGACTTGAAGGAAGACAGCTGAAGTTCTATTTGTTTACTTAGGAAAGAGCACTCTGGTTTAAAGGGCCGACATGGATGCCTGAGGAGGCTCTTCCCCCACCATCTTCACGTCTTGCCCTCCACTGGACTGTGGCTGTCACTCCGTGGTGCGGCGGTGCTAGCAACGGGATTAATAAAGTCATCAATTAAAGATCTGCTAAAGTTGGTACGGAGATCCACATATGTCTTGTCATATGAAATAGCAAGGGGGGAAACACCCACAGAATCATGTTCAGTAATAAATCAAAGGTGAAAAACTTAGTGAACGGTTAGATGGGTAACTCCCTTTTTCTACAAAAGGGTGGATAACCCATTTAAAAAAACAAGGCATTCATGGTTAACACATAAATCTGCTACAAAGCAAAGCTTTCACATGTAATTAGCAAAGAAAACACTATGAGTGCATTCCTATGACCAACCACACTCTGCTGAAAACAGTCAAGAGAAAACCCATTGGCACAGTGCAATAATTACAGTTTTGTGGATTTCTTTTGTCTTTTAGCAAAAGTCATTAAATTTCTACTTCAGATGCCCCAGAGATAAAAAGAGACATGAATCAGTACTATAATATTTAAATGGCCTACATGTGATTTCCCTGGAATTCCAGCTTATCCAAATCCTTCATGGCCATCACACTTACTGGTTCCTAATGTGGTTTAGACACACGCTCTGCATTTGAATCAGCAAGAAGATATACTCTTATATTCTATCAGCACTGGCAGCCACTGAACTGCTGGCCTACTCGACCAGATATCAAACTGCACCTGCAACGGTTTTAAGCAAATGCAATGCCTCACCTAGTTCCACAGGTGGTATCCATGGAAACAATCTATAAAAGAACTACTTCGAGAGTGGACGGCCACCTGATCTACCGAGAAAATTACCCAGATGCATTCGAGACTTCTCATTGGAATTCCCAGAAGGTAATCCCAAAGCCTGGCTGTGGTCCTCCCACCCTGCCTGCATCCCATGGGAGGATGACTTGTGGATTCTCGTCTTTGGGATGCACACAGCCTCCTAGCAGGGAAAGGCATCTCTGATGCCCTGTTGGTCTGTCGGAGAGCAGGGTGGCACTTCATGTAAGCACCCGTGTGAAGTCTCTAATGCGTCTAGGTAATTTTCTGAGTGGATCAGGTGGGCTTCTGACACAGGACCTTGTAGAGCATAATATTTTGTACCCTGTTGCGGAACTGTCCCAGGTAACAACAAAGTGATGATAAGTAAATGGAAGAAAGACTTCTGACACCCACCCTTAACTTTAATAGTAGAAACTTTCATATATAAAAAAACTTCATTTAAAAATATACTGCTAAATTACTCTATGAAAATTATAATTAGCTAGTAACATAATTTCATCTACACAAACCTTAAAAATGGGCGTTGACTAGATAAATTATCTCATACACAAAGTTACTATATGTAGAAGAAAATAAAATGAAATAATTTCTATAAATTAATCTTCAAAGTCTCTTATCTGGACAGAAGAGTGGAGGGGGTATCGTTTTGTAGAAAAGGCCAAGATAACATGTCTCTGGCCTAAGCATCATCCTGTTCATTTCAGCCGTACATGGAAAACGTCCTTTCTGCTTCGTTCAATCAAGAATTCTTATTGGGCCATATCAACCCAGAGTTATGAAAAATTCCAGTCATAATTTCTGATGAATACTCAAATCATAAATTTTAAACAATAAAACAAGTAACAAAACACAGGAATAACAAAACAGACTAGTTAATGTCCACAAATGTGTGTCCTGAGAGCAACCCAAAATGTCTAAAAGACTAAATAACTTCTCATTAAGGCAGGAGGAAATTTCGAGAAACTGAAACGGGCGAGATTTCACAAGTGCAGTCTACGGAGATTCCCGGATGCTGGGTAAGCGCGAACCCCTCCTGCCAGACTTGCCTGTGTCTTTTTGTCTGTCTCTGCCGAGTGCTGAATGAGCTGCGAGTCAACACCACAATCTCACTACACTCGGACTTCGTCGTCAGCTTTCAGTTCACGGCATGCGCCACGTCCGTGGGTTCCTACAGATTCTCCACCTGGCAAGGCTGGTGACCTGGCGGGAGTCTGCATCGTCAGTAGGGAAAGAGATGGCGAGAAGCTGGGAGACATGGCTTCTGATAGAGAATCGTCATAGTAGGGAAGGGGCGATCGGGGGAGTTTATGAAGAGCCTGACCCAGGGTGATGGCTGGCATTCGCGGAGGGACCGCCTTAATCCCGGGCTGTGCTACAGCTGTTATCAAAGGGGGCGGGAAAACAAAAGATGTGTCTTTTGGAACACCAAGCATCTGCAAATGTTCGTCCTTTAGTCTGGCAAGGTCGTTAAACACCGAGGCGAGGTGCTGGAACTTGGGTTCCCAACTGAGGAAGTAATCCCAGGCGTAGCTATCTCTGGCACCACCAGCAGGGACTGCCTGAGTGGAAAGAGATTCATACCTTCCTTCCTGACTGACTGAAGGGGCAGACTCTTTCCTGCTATCATCAGCCAAAACATCTGCTTTGGCCCCTCTTTTCTGGAATAATCCGTTATTTTGAACATAGATCTCCTCACAGCCTTCCCCTTCCTCTCCTCCCTCAAACACGTGACTGACTTCCATCAGCTCAGTCCCGGCCATCACATCTGTCTCTCCTGACAGGCAAGAAAGCTGATCAGAGTCCCTGGGGATGCCCGAGTCTGGCACCCTGGACCCCTGGTCACTCAGTACAGAATCTGAGTCCTTTCTGTAAGGCTGCTCGTTTATCCTCTGGATTTCTTTATCTTCTGCGGTCTCTCCATCCACAGAGCAGTGGCTGCTGGAATGTGAACGCCTGCACAGGTGGAGGATGTCTTTCTCCATGGCATTCATTAGGTTCAACCATTCAGCAGGCATAGCTCCACCAGATCCCGCCACGTCCCCATACTCCAGGGTCTGCTGCCCAGCCTGGAGCTTGCCTGGAGCCCCTGTCAATCGGGGATCATCCTGTGGGGATGACAGTGTCTTCTCCTCATAACTGGGCAGTGGGTTGTTGGGCTTATGTCTTAAAATCAGTCCGAGTAGAGTGCAGACAAGCAAGAGGAACACTAAAAAGGAGACCACAAGACTGATGGAGAAACTGTGGGCAAACACTGCTCTGTGATGTCCTTCAGATGGCAAAGAGATATTCACAAACACGGTGCAGGATGCGGACTTGGAGCTGGGCTTGGGGCTGTGGGCAGTTATTCTCACTTCCAGGGTGTCTTCTTTGCTGAGCTGACTGTTGATTAGGAAAGGGGCTCCAGTCCAATAAATATTGCCGTTCGTTTTGTTTACTGAAAAGAGAGGGGATGGAGTTCTGAGGGAGTAAAGCACGACCCCGTCATCGCCGTCGTCGGCATCTGAGGCTTCCACTCTGCCAATCAGCTGCCATCCTTGGCCTTCCTCGGGGAGACTGAAAAAGTACTGGTCTTGAGTAAAGATGGGTTCAAACTCATCCATCCCTTCGACTTCCACCCAGACCTCCAGGGAAGCTGTGGCGCCACCTCTGTCTTTGGCCTGGACGACAAGGCAGTACTTGGTAACACTCTCGTAGTCCAGCGTCTGCTCAGCTCGAATGTCCCCCGTTAAAGGGTCAATGACAAAGACATCCTGATAGGGGTGCAGCCCATGTGTGACAAGGCAGGGTGAGGAAATAGAGTACGTCACTTCTCCATAAGGCCCGGCGTCAAAATCCAGGGCACAGACAGAGCACACGACCGAGGGAGCAGGCAGGTTTTCAGGAGCGGCGCAGGTCAGGGTGGAGGACGTAAACAGAGGGGCGTGGTCATTGTCGTCTAACACACTGAGATGCACAGCAGCGAAAGAGACGTGTGTCTCGTCTGCATCAGCAGCTTGGACTGTTAAAGTGAATGTTATCGTCTCCTCGTAATCCAGAGGTTTCACCAAATAAAGAACCCCAGTTCTCTCTTCTAAGTAAAAGTGTCCCTTCTCGTTTCCAGAGATGATGTCATAGCTGATTTCCGCATGGGAGCCCACGTCCTGGTCCTGTGCCGACACCACAGTGATGTGACTCCCGACAGGGGTGCTTTCCTTGACGTGGGCACGGTACTGCCGGCTACTGAAGGTGGGCGCGTTGTCGTTGACATCCATGACTTCTATTGCTACGACAGTTGTGGAACTCAGAGGCGGGCAGCCGTGGTCAGAGGCCAGAATGACGAGCTTGTGGCTGGCCCTGGCTTCTCTGTCCAGAGCACGAAGCAACACCAGGGCCCCGCTCTGCTGATGGGGATATTCCGAAGGAAGGAGGCTGGTTTCAATGTGGAAGGAGTTGTCTAAGTCATTGATGATGGAATACTCAGTGTGTGTGTTTTCAAAAGTGTAGTCACGGTCAAGGGTTGTAAACGTCATGAGGGTGCTTCCAGTGGGCGTATCCTCCCTCAAGCTGAGATTGTAGTGCCCCGCCGTAAACTCGGGAGCAAAGCCGTTCACGTCTTGTATTTCTATCTCCACGAGCGTCAGAGCCCTCAGCGAGGGAGTTCCACCATCGCTGGCTTCAACGAGAAGTCGGAGTGTTGATATTTTATGCAGAAGCAATGGAGAACCCGTAGTAAACACAGTGCCTGCAAAATGAGAGCATTAGTCAAAGCTGTGGACTCATTGCTCAGGATCTCCTGAGCCAGCGGACGCTTGGTGCGTGAGCACATGCACACTGCTCCTTGCTGGACGTGTGACGTTACAAACAGCGCAAATGGATTTCAAAATTATTATATTTATATAAAAGTTTCAAAGCTAATCACAAGTTACAATTAAATGTGCTCCTTGAGACTGCCTTTGCCACATTTTTCCTGGATTTTATCTCTATAGTAAATTGTTTGATTATTTTTCAAAAGAAAGTACACTTTTGTCTCATATATTTTTATTTTATCCCATTATCTATAAAAATATGTACAGAAATATTCTAGCATAAGGTCACTATTCTGAGCTGAATAAGGTAGTGCATGCCTATAATCCTGGCACTTGGGAGGTTGAGGCAGGAGGATTGAGAGTTTGAGACTAGACAATAAGACCTTCTCTCAAACAAAATAAAAATGAAATGGCCGGGATATTCAAGCACTCAAGTGTGCTTGGCAACACACACACATACCACATGCACACACACACCACAGGCAAACACACACCATTGCACAGAAACACACACATGCACATACACACCACATGCAAACACACACACCACATAAACACACATCATCACACAGAAACACACACGCGCACATACACAAACATATACACACACACACATGCACACACCACATGCTCGCTGCCTCAGAACACTCAGGGAATAATTCCAGCCAAAAAAAGAGCAGTGTAATATTAATGTGGAGGGCTTAATAATAAAGATATTTTTTCTCAAGATCAGGGGTTAATTCAACAAGTGGCTTTTTCCTTAATGATATAATATATCAAGCATCTTTTATTTTGCTAAATACATGACATTTACAAGTGTGTACACAATGGTATTTTTATTGAAGTATTTTTAAGTGTGATTACTAAAATTAAATGTGTAGCGGGGAGGTTTAAATGCCAAGTGTCATTGACAGTTACACATGAACTAGACGGACTTGATAGCAATTGCTAACTTAAAACATTCTAATCAACACTGCGGCAACATTTGTTCATAACACCCATCAGGCCACAGTCCTGCTGCCAATGAAACACTCAGGGGTCTGCATCACACACGGTTACAGGCTGAGCCAGGACAGCAGTCACCAGTGTATGGATGCCCATGGGATGAGAACAGACTGAGAGAGAAAGGGGACAGTGACATCCCTAACACGCTTACACTTACACCGCACGCACACACCTACAGTGATGTCCCTAACACGCTTACACTTACACCGCACGCACACACCTACAGTGACGTCCCTAACACGCTTACACTTACACCGCACGCACACACCTACAGTGACGTCCCTAACACGCTTACACTTACACCGCACGCACACACCTACAGTTGTGTATATTTGTATTCTCTCATCACAAGACCTGATGAGTCTTCTGATGCTTTGGACCTAAATTCTTCCTTACATCTCATTTTAAACTCACCTCTCAGTTGGCAAGGAGGCTGCGATGCTCAGAGCTGAGACCACGGTGTGATGCCCTGGTCCTTTTCTTCCCCAGAGTGTGCCCCCTAGGACACCATGCTCCTGATTAGCCCTCTTTATTGAGTTCAGCATTCAGTGTTGTTCACTACTAAGGCCCCTGTGCCCCGTCTAAACCTTTGAGTGAGCTTTGCTGTCTGAGTACATGGTACAGCACAGATGCCCCTCTGATAAAAATACAAAGGGCCATGGAAGACACCAAATGAAGCAGAACACTGCGATGGCTCGTATTTGGTAGAGACTGACACTAAATTGTTTTTAAATTACTCTTATCTCTATTGAGCATTTGGCACTATTGCTGGATATTTTTGTGCTGGGTAAACAGCTTCTACACTCTGTTTCTAAGAAACTCTCATTAATGAGTTGATTCTTTTAGACATTATTTTGATTCTCACTGAGTCACAGAAGAGCTTCCTAAGCCCTGTTGGTGGGACACATGAACATGGGTGTCACCCCATGGGTGGTGGTGGTGGGTGTCTCTGCATTTCTTCCTGCTGAGTAGCATTTAACCCAAACCCTTCACGTTCTAGCCACTGAGAATCTGAAGAACAACCACTACCATTCCCACTGTAGGTAAGAAAGAAAGCAGTGTCCACAACCGCAGCGAGTGGGAGGAGCTGGGGAAGACTGCATCAGAAACACTCAAAGTGGATGCTTCTGCCTTTCTGTGCTGTCACTGATGATGCCCTAACGTCTCCGTCAGTAACTCACCATTCCTGGGATCAACCGCAAATCCCTCCGATGATGAGACGATCCTGTAAGAAATGTCCTCACTGCTTTCTATGTCTGTGGCAGACAGGGTCAGCACAGAGGACCCTCCGGGTACTAGTTCAGGAACTGTGACCTGAGGACAAAAAGGACAAAGGCATCATGCTTGTGAATATCTTATCTTCAGGAGTAGCCGCAGAACCTGACATCATGCCATTGGTTTCGACTCAAGAAACTACCCGATCTGCTTTTCATAGGCCTTGTGGTGGTTTGATGAAAATGACTCCCATAGGCTCATAGGGAGAGGTACTACTGGGAGGTGTGGCCTTGATGGTGTAGGGGTGGCCTTGTTGGACAAAGTGTCACTGTTGGTGGTCAGGTCCAGTGTGACACTTCCTCTTCCTGCTGCCTAGGGATCCAGATACAGAAATGTCAGCTCCTTTCCCTCATCATGTCTGCCTGCATGCTGCCGGTGCATCCCACCATGATGAGAGTAGACTGAACCTCTAAACCTGTACGCTAGACCCAGTTAAATTTTTCCTTTATAAGTGTTGCCGTGGTCATGGGGTATCCTCACAGCAATAGAACAATGACTAAGACAGACCTGCCTGTTGATGTGTAAAGTTGATACATCGAAGTGATTATGTTAATAGTCCCTGGGCTCCAAAAACTATTTTAATTTCACTCATTCTGGTTCTTTCTATGAAACGTTTTATTTCTAGATTTTTTTTTCTGAGTGGCAGAAGGTAATGCAATCACTAACCTCATATCAGATATATTAACTACGTCCCTCAAGCAAGGCATCGTGGAAGATGGTTATTTAGGTTAAGTTCTCATGTTCATCATCTTTCCTTGGCTTCACTGAAGGGTGCTGGGATACGTTTCCATTCTCTGTCCTGACTGCTTTAAGCATAGAGTCTGCCCTAAAATCTAAAATCTTCCTGGATTGGCTCACCATCTGTGTGAAATGTTAATCCAAAGAATGATAGTCCAAAACTTTGTCAGATCCTGCAAACGATCTCATCTTCTCTGTGGCCTTGAAAATCCAGGGCCAATTCCAGTTGTTGTGAACACCTCAACTCCAACTCCACACACACAAAGGAGAACACACAAAAGACTGGTGGTCTGCACACTCAGTAAACTGAAATAAATGAGCCAAGTAATTCCAGCTGATTTCTAGTCTACAATATGAGAGGAAAGCCTGCAGCAATAACTCAGTATGACAACAGTGAGGACTGATAGCCTAGGCCAGATCATCAGTGGTGGAAGGCTGACATCACTCACTGTTATTACTTATTATATTTTATGTTATGTGTATAGGTGTTTGGCCTGCATGTCAGTCTGTCCCCACACACACGCCTGGTGTCTGTCAGGTTCTAAAGAAGGTGTCAGGCTCCCTGGATCTGGGTTGCAGAAGGTTGGGAGTTCCCACATGAATGCTGGGAAGAGACTCAAGTTCTCCGGAAGAACAGGCGGGGCTTTGATCTTCTCAGCCCTCTCTCAGCCCCATTCCCCGTTCTTTCTAGTTTTCCATCTCTTTACCTGATAGATGTCTTGAGAAAACACTGGAGGGTTATCATTGACATCCAGCACACGGATGATAAGGGAACCCTCTGTGTGGTGCCCTGAATCAGAAACGCAGATGATCAGTTCGTATTCAGCAACCTCTTCAAAATCCAGTGTTTGCGCCAGCACTACTACTCCTGTGCCCCGATCGATAGCAAACTTGGCTCCGGGGTTGCTCCCTTTGACAAAACTGAAGGTGAAAGCTGGATTCAAATCCGCATCATGAACGGATACCCGAGCCACGATAACACCAGGCAAAGAATCTGCAATCATCAGGACCAATGTCAGCTTCCATTAAATTCATCATCAAAAGACATTGCTTCAATCATGCAACCCAAGTATTTTCATTTTAAATCTAAAATGATTTTCTTTTTTTTTTTTTTCTGGCATGATTTCTCATGTAAAGCTCATTACAGGCTAAATCAAAACACAGAAGAATTTACCAGTCCAATAAAAGTGAAAAATCTACCACAGAGGAGAAAATTGAGGAAGCAGGCTATACTCCAGATTTATATTACAGTTTTCCACTGTATGCTTACAGCACAATTCCAGATTCAGAAGCCATTCTGAATGCTTTACTGTGGCACACAGTGTTGACTGAGTTTTCTGTCCTACCCGATTCCCACAATCATTAAGTCCCAAATAAATCACACAGAGGTCTACATTAGTTATAAACTGATTGGCTCATTAGCTCAGGCTTCTTATTAACTCTTACAACTTATATTAGCCCATTTTTCCTGCCTGTGTTTGCCACGTGGCTTGGTACCTTATTTGGCGAGGCAGTCACATCTTGCTTCTTCTGAGGCTGGGCCAAAACTACAGAGGAATGGGCTTCCTTTTTTCCCAGAATTCTCCTGTTCTCATTGACCCACCTCAACTTCCTGTCTGATTATCCTACCTATACTTCCTGCCTGGCTACTGGCCACTGGCCAATCTGTGTTTATTTAAAATATAATTGACAGAATACAGACCATTGTCCCACACCACTGAATAGACATTCTCAAGAGTGTAGGGAGGAAGAAAGACATTTTTCAAAGAATTTATTCAAATAATTAACTTTGTAAGCAGGACAGAGCTGAATAAAAATATTTAGGTACAGATGCAAGATTTAGTACTTACTCTCTGCGGGGGGGAGGAAAGAAAGAAAAATATTTGTTTGATAATGACAGACATTGCTTTAAATTTCTCAAAATTCAGATTCCCAGGGCTAAGGGAAAACAAAGTATTCCAAGGGTAGCGAATTCACTATTTACTAGTGCACTATTACTCACGAAAAAGCCCTCCCTGAACACATGACCTGTTCAGTGTCTCACACACCACTGGGTTCCCTACCTAACCCACTGGTGAAAGGAACTTCATTTCCAAGAGTCTAGTCTGGTGCAGGTGGAAAGTCTCTTCCAAGACATTCAGAACTGTTCCACTGCATATGGGATATATAATTTTCACTCTTCACTCCTGGGGAAGAATTCTTGGTAGTACTAAGCTCTTAGCCCATTCAGTAGATTTCAATTCATGTAATTTGTTCTCATGATAGATTCACACCAGCCATGTTGTTGTATTTTAACATTGATTTATGTGTCCAGGAACAGGACACGGCCATCAAATCAAATGAAGATATCAAAAGTGAGCGATAAACCTGAAATGTGTTTTGTTCATAGAGAGGGACACTTATAGATGACCCTGTATGTAGAGGCTTCTGCAGAAAGGGCTTGGTACAGTCTGTTTAGAGGGCAAAGACAGTAAGATGTTCACACTGTTTCAGGAGTGGCTTTGGTAGGAAAAGAGAAAGCAGAGAGACAGAGACCACCACCATGTCCAACTTTGTCTATAGAGGGATAAGTTGGCTTTACTAGTTCGGTCATTCACCAAGGGACAATTTTGGGTTCCCAGACTATGGAGTCATTGCACATCAAATGACTCAGTCAGTCCAGCACGAAACCCATTGTGTTCAGTCTCAACCAGTGGTGTGGTGCTCATGCTGAAGGCTGGGTTATGTTAGGGAACGTTTTGACTCTGCACCTTATCCTGTTAACTTAGCTATTGCCATGAGCATCCCTCCAAGACCAACGAAGCGTGGGTCTAACAGCAAAGGTCAAGAGACTCTTACAGCAGCAACAAAGGCTTCTGTCTGGAGTACATTCAGTGTCTCAGGAATTTTCCTCTGCACATGAGCACACTGTAAAGAACGATGGAGGTGAGGGACTCAGTCTCAAGCCCATCTAAATGCAAATTCGAGTTTTATGATTTACCTCTCATGACGTTTGATATTTTCCTTATGAACTTCTATTGTGTAGTCAATAAAATGAAGGGAAAATGATCTGGCTTGCCCGGCTGTAGAGGAACCAATGCTTAGTGTAACATCCGGTTGTAAAATAAAATGCACACGTTAATTAAAAGTTGGTTCCAAACTGGCACACTTACTTTCTGCAATCTCTATCGCTTCTGAGGGTAGAAAGACCGGGGCGTTGTCGTTTATGTCAATCACCTGTATCTCGACGAGAGTCATAGCAGAAAGCCTGGGCACCCCTCTGTCTGCGGCCTGCACAATCAAGCTGTTTTGGAAAAGAATCAAGGAACGTTATGAGCCGCCATCTAGGAAGTATAAAAAACACATAAATATCAAATCTAGTTTAATTTTTTATGTGAATTCACTGGCTTTTATTTCTCCCAGGCCTTTTCTAAACGGCATCTTTTACAGTTCATCTCACAAGAACGGCAGCTTGAGAATTATGTATTTTTGACAAGCTTTGGGAACCAACGCCAGCAGACTGCCACATAATTTCTTGGAGACAGACTTTGAAATCCTACTAGGAATAATCTAAGCAGTAAGTACAGGCAACCACGCTTGTGCCCATCTACTGCAGGGGGATTGCTACCTATTTCCATCTAGTTGGACCATCAAAACATGCCGTCAAAATGATGGCTAAATATGGATAGCTTTCAGATCCAAGTTTCAAACACACAGACTTGGGAGAGCTTGCTGCCACGGTGAAGGAGTGACTGGTTCGTGATGTGCTCAGCCTGCAGAGAAACTGGTGGGTTCTGAAGGAACTCACACAATGTGATTTAATCTCACTGGGCTGGGGCTACAGGGAATTGTTCTACCACCCAAGCTAGAGCAACTGCTGCTGGCCCCAACTACTCCCTTTCTCTTGCTACTTTTCTAGCATCCTCTAGGTGCAAGCTTGGTCAGCTGATCTCCTCAGTGTCCCTTGGATTCGTGTTTGACCTATTTTGTCCCTATCATCAGAGTCTCAGGTGATCAAACACCCTGCTGAAATCTAGGACCTAAGGGTTTCCCAGAACACGGAAAATTCAATGTTTTCATGACCAGTGAAGCCTAGACAAGTTGGGACTTGAGATGTTTAGTACTAAATCCAGAAATGTATGCGATTTCCTGTGCTAAACATAGAGAAGCATGTACCTGTGCTAGCCAGTCTCTGGACCCGTTTACCCGAAATGCTGTTGATGGTTTGCATCCTTAGGGCTTGAGAGATGGTGTGGGGAAGCTAACAGTGTAAACGTCCCTTCCAGAAGGTCCAAGTTCAGTTCCCAACACTGACAACTTGTGGCTCACAACCACCTCTGATACCATTTGGCCTCCGCAGGCACCGGCTCTCAGCCTCTCTCCCTGTCCCACAGGCACCTAATTAAAACAATTAGTAGTCTGAAATCCTGAACAGTGATGTAAACATCCCTTGCATCTCCTTCTTAAGGACATTCTTTACACTCCAATGTCCTCTTGACGCTCACATCTCCTGTAAAGTCCCTTGACTGTCACGAGATCTGAAAGCCCTTCATGACCACAGCACGGTGCACATTTTTCTGCCATAAGAGTTATCTTTCTGATGGTTGACCTGTCTGTCTCTTCTACGAGTTCGTATAAAACAGGTGGATGGCTTACTTTAATACTTTCTTTAATGAAGGTTGATGAAAGTTTCTGAAGTTTTTCCCATGGTTAGAGGTTTATTAAATGGTAAAGTCAGAATTCAACCTCAGGTCTTGCTGAACTCAGAACCTGTGCTCCTCCTAACGGGCCCCTTCCCCCGCATGCTGTATATACAGAGCTCATCATCATAGGGTTTTTTTTTTCATTTTTTTCTCTAAGTGTTGGGCGTCCTGCGACCAGAACGTCTTGTCCTGTTCTCCCAGCGTGGGAGGCTTCTCTCACCATAGTCCACTTCCAACGAGGCATTTGACCAGATTAGATCTCGCTTCATTTCCTTAAAATACTGACATTCTTGGCAGAAGATATCGAAAAAGTTTTCTTTCCACTTTATCTCATACGTCTACTGAGAATTTTCTGTTCCTTCTGAAACTTTTTGAAAAATAAAAGTATCAGCTAATACCAGAAATGGATATAAAAACTGTTAGGATTTCTGGTAAGGGGTGGTTAAATGGTGTCTCAGGTCTGTCTCCTCTTCCCTGACTTCCACTGAGAGGACACCTAGGATATTTAAAAATACACAAGTCCCCAAGGCTAAACCACACACAAGCCCCCAAGGCTAAACCACACAATGGGAACACGTTGGAAGCAGAAGAGACGAGAAGATACAAGATGCCATGGTGGATAGAGGAAAGTGTGGGAGGAGGCCAGAGATTAGAAGATAGCCAAAGACATAGCACTAAAAATGACCTTCACGCCATCTATTAAATATGCTTGCTTTGCATTATAAATATGTATTAAATAGATTCGTGTGTGTGTGCGTGCATTCATATGTTCCTGTCTATCTTACACAAAGTCTTTCTTCCATGATCTTTAATCCTTTTCAGTCTCTTGTTTGATGTGTTTGAGAAGTAAAACAAAAGTTAACCAACAAACAAAACAAGAAGTCTAACACCTCAAAGGGGCCAGTGTCTACTGAACATTCATCCAATAGGATCCATATCAACAACCCAAAGTGGCAAACACCAAACTAAAATAATAATTGAGATAAACAAGGAAATAAATGGGCAAAGGGAAGAAACACACAATGAGACCATGTCTGAGGAGAGAAAGGAAGGGTCCCTCATCCAGTTCAAAAAGAGAGCCCACTGGAGACTGAGGCGTGAAATGGCTCGGCGAGAAAAAACCTTTGGCAGCAATCCTGACGAGCTGAGTTCAGTCCCTCGGACCCATAAGGTAGAAAGGGGAAACCTGCTACACAAGTGGCCCTCTCCGCTCCGCTCTCATGCAATGGCACGTGTGCACACAGCAAACACACTCACTCACACACCTAAAAATTAATGTCCAAAATTAAAAACAATATAATGATAAGCAAAAAGAGAATCCCAAACTGTTCTTTAGAGAAAGGAGAAAATAGCATACAACAGAGGTTGCACAAGGCTTCAGAATCAAACAGATTTCAGAACATAAAACAGCAATGCCTTTCAAAGTCAGAAAGATATTTTTTAACCTCTATACCATCACACACACGTATGCACACACAGGCATGCATAAGCATACATAGGCGTATATATGATTGACGGCCTTTGCAGATATACAAGGGCCCTGGGAATTTACTTCTATGGCAGAGGAGGGGCAGTCAACTCTTGGCTTTTGCTTCTCACAGTTTGGAGTTAATTTATTCATGGGGAGTTGGAGAAAGGCCTTTTTAAATATTAGGACTAATTTAAATGTTGGGAACATGACGCAAATAGGAAAAAGTTAAGAACCGTTTGATTTAATTGCTAACTAAGCTGCATTGAGTAAGAACTCTGTGACAGAAAACCTTCACAATCGGAAAGTTCTTGGTTCCCGGGACATCCAGATTATCGGTATCTCTGAAATTACTGCAGTCTCTGCAATCAGTGAGAGAACACTCAAGCCACCTGTGGAGGGGAAGTTCTCCGTGCTTTAAATTACTGTGGCAGCAATGAGGCAAGAGAAGAATATTTATACATTGAGCATAATAATTTTAACAATTACATTAAAATATTACACAACAATTTCCTAACTGCTAAGTTAGGATGAGATTTTAAACTTTTAAAAATACTGCTGAAGCAATATTTTGAAATATAGTAAATCACAAAACAACAAGACACTTAACCAGCCTTTCAGAAAGGAAAGGTTTTCGGGTGGTAAATTAATCCAATCCCCGCAGTAACATGTTTCACTCAACCAGCCTTCAGTGTTTGACCACACAAATACATTGTATTTTCCTCGTGAAAACGAAAGTCTTCTCGCA
The DNA here is from genome assembly GCF_000317375.1 of Microtus ochrogaster. Classification (NCBI taxonomy): domain Eukaryota; kingdom Metazoa; phylum Chordata; class Mammalia; order Rodentia; family Cricetidae; genus Microtus; species Microtus ochrogaster. The sequence continues at coordinate 123,602,043 of NC_022009.1, read as the reverse complement.
TACTGAAACAGTGTTTTGTACTTATTTTTTCCTTAATTCTGTAGCTCATATGGCAGAAACTGTGTACCTGAAGTTCAGAAGCACTAAATTTGATTCTCAAATAGGATTGCAACCCAGAATAAGCCACCCGTTGTAACTTGCACTGTTAATCCATAAAATATCTGCCTTAATTTCCTTATGAAAGGGTTTAAGAATTAAATGAAACACAGTAGCCACACCCTGGATCCATGTTTTGCTTTTTTTTCAACATTTTAATTATTCATGGCCAACCACCATCCAAAAGTATTAATGGAAAATTCTAGAAATAAACAAGCCATAAGTTTTAAATAGCGACATTTTTTACTATGTTGGTGACACTTCCCAGGACTGTACTCTTTCCTCCCCAGAATGTCAGCTGCTTTTTCTGTCCAACGTATCCACACTGTATGTATCAACCAACCATTATTAACTTACTAGCCATCTCAATCACCTGCTATAGAGCGGTGTTCTGTTCGGGTAATTCTTGAGTTAATTATTAGCTCCTTCAGATCACAGGGTTAGTGATACAAAGGAGCCCCCAGGGCACAAAACTAGGAAAGAGAGATTAACTCTGGCACTGTATGGCAATACTGAGTGGCATTTAGAAACAAAGTGATAATAATAATAACTCAATAGTAAGTTACAGGTCTTGAGTGAGAACCTCAGAACACACCCATCACGGATAAGGAGCAACTATTATAACACACGTTTAAGGCTTTTGGAGGGAAAACCACAAAGATACTATTACACTGTAAACCAAACATAAACAAGAAAGACAAACTTCCTTTTACCACAACGCTGATAAGTCTCTCTGAAGACAAGCAATACTAAGAGCTTGTGAGAAGTGTTTTAAATAGGAGCATGTTCCTATTCTCAGATGGTCATGCTGCATAAACACTAGGGTGCTCGTTATTTCCTACATACGCTCGAGGCCGGAAAGCACAGGGAATACTTCAGTAATCTGTCCTGTCCTTGGTGTGCTGTCTGTGTGCATGCCTCTATTTCAATCATGCACTTGGCAGCCTAGCTCCTCTACACACACACACACACACACACACATCCCTCTCCAAACACACATGTCCAGCAACCTTGCTCCCCCCCGACACACACACCTGCGTTGGGCTACACATACATCCATCTCTAGACTATCTTTGTCTTCCCCCACAACAGACGAGCTCACCCAGTATCTATACAGATATACTCAGAGTGTACGATTTGAAGGGCTGATCCAGCCTGAACTGGTTTGGGGAGCTTGTTCCATAAGGCACAACTGTGTCTCCTCTACACTTTAAGGGAGAATCGGCTACTGACCACCTAATGCTATGCATGACTGGGTGTGCATAGGAATCAAATCAGATGTGCCATGGGAATGGGTATGCACAGGCCATAAATGTTATAGGATCTAATTTATCCACCAAAGCTGAGATTTACCCTCGCTATGCCCCTTTAGAAACCAAAGCCTTCTTTCTCTTAAACCCCATAAGAAGAAGCTCTCAACAACAGTCAGGGCCCTTGAGACCTTCCTTCATGGGGGGCGGGGGAGGGCGCTTCTTCTGTGCGATGCATTCTGCCCTTTTCCTCTTTTAATAAATCAATTAATTAGTTTTTATGTGCATTAGTATTCTGCCAGTATGTGTGTCTATGTGAGGACCTTGGTTCCCTGAGTTACAGATGGTTGTGAAGTACCACACAGATGCTGAGAATTGAACCCATTCAATTCAAGAGTACTAATGGCTCTTCCAGAGGATTTGGGTTCAATTCCCAAGAGCCATTAGTACTCCTAACCGCTGAGCCATCTCTCTAGCCCTCTTATTTTTTACATTATTTGTTTTATTTGTGTGGATATTTTTCCTGCATGTGTGGTCACCATTTGCATGCCCACTGCTTCCTCAGAGCCTGTAAGAGGATATGGACCGCCACCCAGCCCTAGCTCTGAACCAGAGTTACAGATGCTTGTGAGTTTCCATCGGAGGGCTGAGAAAGAAACCCAGGTTTTCTCCAAGAACAGCCTGTTCTCTTAACCACTGAGCCATCCCTTTGGCTGTATTCTAGCCTTTTCTACTGCCTTGCTTTAAATAAGCTTGCCTGGGTACTTTTGCAACCATGTCGACTTTCATTTCGATTCTTTGAATAAGGGGCCCTCGATCCCTGCCCTGTCGCTGACCTGGGTTTAGAAATTGGTTCCCGGGTGTTCTGTTCAAGGGCTGTGCCACCATTCTTTGAGGAATACCCACTTGTGGCCACTTGGGGTTTCTCAGAATCCTTGGCTTTATTGAGTTACATGCTGAAAGAATCTGTATGGGAGTCTGGACTTTACCAACCCTAAGTCCTACAGTCAGTGAACAGGCCTGCAGCAGAGATGCCTTTTGTGAAAGCTGGCATCCCTCAGACTCGAGACCACAATCTTTAACGGCAATGTCAGCTTTCAATAAGGTCCCTCTGCTAGAGCAAGCCACAACAAGGGCCCTGGTGACAAGGCTGTGCTCTGCACACAAAAAAAAAGAATGAAGGATTAGAAAAAGGCACGCAATTCTTTTCTACTCTGTGGAACAGTGACACAGACTTTGCAGAAGGCATTTCCGCTCCAGGCACGGCACCAATGCTGTCTTTTGAAACTCGCTTCCTCGGTTCTTACAAGGATGCATCAAGTTTGCGACCTAGTCCAGTCGCATTTTCAAAACGGGAAATAATTGCTAAGACTGCTGGAATGAGCCTGGAGGTCGACTGTAGGGTACCAAAGGATTTGTCGGGACAAAGCAAAGGATGAACTCTCCAATGAGAGAGAACTTCGAACGCACCTGTATGAGTGGGTGGACTCGTAATCCAGGATAGAATCTGTTGTTATCACCCCGCTCAGCGCATCCATCTGGAAGGCTTCTGCTTGGTTGCCGGAGACGATGGAATACTTAATCAAGCTGTTCAATCCACCATCCGAGTCAGTAGCAAACACCTGTGAGAAATCAGTTTCCCATTAGAAAAGATTTAACCTGTAATGTGATCCAAGCCTGCCTCTCAGAGAAAAGCATTAGGAAAGAATACAGATTATTAAATACATTGAAAAAAAAAACAAAACAAAACAAAGCAATGCTCAGCACAGCGGTTCTCAACCTTCCTAACGCTGCTGCAACCCTTTCATTCAGTCCCTCATGAGTAGGTGGTGGTCTCCAGCCACAAGATTAGTTTTGTTGATATAAACTTTATAGCTGCAATTTGGTACCTGTTATAACCTATAGTGCAAATTTCTCTGTTTCCTGGTGGTCTTAGGCAACCCCTGTGAAAGGGTCATTCAACCCCAAAGGGGTCGGGACCTACAGGTTGAGAAGTGCTGGCTTTGAGTCATGCCAACAGACAGCTGACACTTGCCTTTGACTTTAACGGTCTGGATAATGGGACAGAAAATGTTCTCACATTCATCTGAAAGAGTTCCAGATGTCACTCACATGTCTCAAGCTATAAGTGTGCAACTGGCGAGTTTTCTGGAGACCCCTAATATGCCTGACTGGAAGCTCTAGTTCTGCCATGGGTTCACGCTGGCTCGACAAAGAGCACGGATTACAGGGAACTCCATACACTGAATGGCAATTCTTCCCCTGAGCTTTCTTCCTCACTTTTGATGTTTGCGTTTGCATGTGTGGGGGGACCAGAGGTCGACATTAGATGTCTTCATTTACTTCTTCAGGCAGAATCTCTCCTTAGCCTGGAGTCCACCGAGTCAGCTAGTCTAGCCAGTCCGCTAGCCTGGTTGCCCCATGAAGGCCCTGCCTTCCCCTTCTGAGGATGGCACAGCCGCCACACCTGTCTGCCTTGACAGGCCGCCTGGGACTTGAGCTCCGGCTCTCAGGCCTACACAGCAAGGGCTCTCTCCAATGAGCCATCACCCCGTCCTTCTGAGGATGGCACAGCCGCCACACCTGTCTGCCTTGACAGG
>NC_022009.1:123543181-123597997 GCF_000317375.1 Microtus ochrogaster | reverse complement strand
ACACCTGTCTGCCTTGACAGGCTGCCTGGGATTTGAGCTCCAGCTCTCAGGCCTACACAGCAAGGGCTCTCTCCAATGAGCCATCACCCCGTCCTCGTTCCCCTCTTATTGATTGATGAATTGTCTATAAAATAGGTCAACAAGAAACTTTTTATATTATAATGAAGTTTTAACTCAGGGGAATTTCGAAAAGTGAATCAAATCCTAGATTACTGCCAATAAATTATCCCAATGGTTTATTTGATGAGATTTCAAAGTAGCGCTAAGAAAGGAATAGAGGTCTGCATCACTTCCCATAGAGATATATCACAGGGTCTTCTGGGCTGACTTTCAAACACTAAACCTGTTGTATCACTGGAGTCAAGGTTTTAACAAGATGTTGAATTAGTAAATTGTCTTAATTTTTGCTTTCTGTATCTACTGTGACTCTGCCCCAGCTTGCATCCCTTGTCATCTCTTGGTCTCCTATTATTGATTCCCCAATTTTATTCCTAATTGCTTCTAAGCTCAGTCTTCAAACTTCTGCAAGTTCTCAGAGGATGCTGAGGACCATCATCAGGTATTGGTTTCCAAGCAAGAACAAAGAAGTCCGTTGTGTCCCCTGGGGTTGTGTATTTAAGCTCTCCAGGTGGGTCTTAGCGTGATGGCAACGCAGCTTCGCTGGGGTAACTTCCCCATAGCAGGTGTCAGAGCAACAGCACCCTAGCAAACACAGGAACAGAAGTGACTCTGGGAGCCTCAGCCTGCGCTGTCACCATCATGGGAAAGAGCTTCAATGAGCCTCTGTCTTCACTTGGGATTCAGGACAGTTTTGTGACCTCCAGATTCCTTGCTAGTGCTCGGGGAGTCCCTGGAGAAGCCAGCGGCTGAGAACTGAGCACAGGATCAATGAAGAAGCGTGAACAAAGAAAATCAGACTTTCTGCAGTCTAAGGATTTATCAACCCATAAAACATTGAACATATCCTGGAGATTGAGAAAATTGGATTGCTTCTTGGTAATAGCTCATAGGTACTCTGACATACATTGATTGATACACACACACACGCATGCACACACACTTTCTGTTACCTGTATGACACGAGCATTGTGGAGCTGGCCTTCAGAGACTGATGCTCGGTACACACTTTGTGTGAAGCGTGGGGCATGATCATTCACATCCTGGATGGAAACCGCTACTGTGGTGAAGGCTCTGTGCCCATCGCTCTCAGCGAGAATGATGAGCTGTGCCTCGCTCCTGACTTCAAAATCAAGGAATTTCGGCTCTTCTACAGTGAGTTCTCCTGGTTTTATTCCCAAGGTGGAAATATTAAAGAGAAATGATGATGTTATTTTAAAATATCTCAAAACATTATTAACTCATGTGTTCTGACCAGGGCCATTATGGAAAAAGTTGGGATCTGTGGATATTTTCACATTTCATTTCCAACTCTGATAGGAAACTGTCTATAGCCTTGGAGTTTTCTCTTAAATCATCTTTTCTCTTAATATTTACATTCATCTACATTTTAAACATTTCTATTCATTCACTCACTGGGGGACCTGAACTATAAGGAAGCTGCCGTTCCCCTGCATAGAACCAGTCAGTGGATTTCCGCAGTGTGAGAAAAGTGAGCGGCTCTCACTGACAGGGAAACGCTGGTTCAGGCCTGTCCCTACCTCAGTCTTGCTTGTCAATTTCCATTTCCCTGTCTCAGGCGAGGATGCATCCATCTTAAGCCTTCTTCTGTGTTTGGACAACTGCATATTCTCTGCCTACCTGCTCCAGTCTGGCTCCTTTTCCTTGGTTGTGGACTATACAGTAAGCACTGCTCCCTGACCCTTGAGCACCATATTCCCAGTACCTAGCTCATGGCATTCAGTACTCAGTACTTCAGTACTTAGTACTTCTATACCCTCATAGAAAATACAGAACCAGGTTACAGAAACCGACCTTGGGGGACGATGTCACAGCTCAAGTTCTTGCCCCAAATAAGAAATTCCTCTGTGTGATTTCTACTGTGTCTGTCTGTTGTGGGATGGCGTGATAATAGGTCAGAAAAGAGCCATGAAGAAGGTTAGAAACGGGGATTTCCCGGTACACGAAGGCACATGCATTGCGATTCTGAAGGAATCTAGACTCTGTGTAAGAACTTTACTGTGCATATGTGCGTCCGTGTATGTGCCATATCTACCTCCATCCCTTCTACTACCTAATTTAAAATGACAGAAACGCACTGTCATCTTTGACACCAGATTTGACTGATTACTTTCACAACCCACACTACTTGACAACACACAGTGTGACCAATCCCTCTTGACAGTATGTGGTATACAGATATACTGTGACTCTCACTTGGGGCGTCTTGTGATGGGCAGTAAGAGTGACTGTGATGAGCGCTTTTAATCCAAAGTGACTTGTAATTTATGCACAAAAGTAAACCTTTCGATTGGAACTATGGATCAGAAGCTCATCTCATTTTTATCCTTAAGGAAAGTGACTGTATCTTTAGAGATCAATTTTATTGATTCATCATTCATACTAGTTTTTCATTTTATAACTCATACATCCAGAAAATCTATACTAACTACTCTTGGGCACAATTTTAATGATGACGTATCAAAAGTCACATGTAATTTACTTGATTTAGTCATTCTACAGTTTATACAAATTTCTGACCACAGTATAGGAAGGAGGAAATAGGAAGTAAGGGATGGAAGAAACTGACCAGATAGGGAAGGAACCCAGGGTAGCTTCCTGATCCACTCAGGGTTTTTGTTTGTTTTGATTTATTTTTGCTGTTTTGTTCTGATTGCTTGTTTGAGACAGGGTTTCTCTAGATATCCCTGACTATCCTGGAACGCATAACAGTAAGACCAGCCTGCCCTGAAACTCACAGAGATCCACTTGCCTCTGCCTCCTGAGGGATGAGTTAAAGGTGTACGCACCAAACCTGGCGTCCAGTAAGATAGCATTTTTAGAGGTGTGGAGGCCCAAAAATGTGAGCCTATTTCCACTTGACCAAAGGTCAGAGAGTTGGAACTTCCCTCTATTCCTTCAAGGTGATTGTGTTTCTACTCCAAAGATCCTACCTACTTTCAGAGAAGAGTACTGCTCTCTCACGGTTATTGTCAACAGGTGTGGCTAATAGCCAGCCCTTGTGCTCCAGGAATAGAGAAGTAGATCTGTTCCTACCTCAAACAAAAGTTTAAGGATCCAACTAAGGTTCCAGTTCCTTTAAGGGGATAACATTGGATTCCACCCAGAATGTTTTGGTGTAGGGTGTGAGCAGTGACTTGGTGACTTGTTTTATTCTAGCAACAGAATGTTTAACTGTGAATGTAGCCCATGACCTTCAACTGGTCTATTCATTTGTTGTATTACACGTTAAGGCAGTTTTCCATCTTACTCCTACCTCTTGGGCCCAGGGTATTTTAGGCAACTGGAAAGTAACCACAGGCAATTTCAGTACTCACTGGAACTTCTGGGCACTATCCTATGTTTTCTTTACTTAGAGTCCTAATCCCCACGCCCCAGCCCTGGCAAGTGGTAATTGTGTCGAGTTAAACAGAAAATAGAGTCATCGTACAGTAGAGAGGAATTACCTGAGGTGGAGCTCAGGGAAAACACTCCATCTTCATTCCCGCTAAAAATTGAATATTTAATGGAGTCTGGAATTGATGTAGGAGCAGAAGCCTTTACAGTCACAACAGAAGTACCTGTAAAGTTAGTTTAAATAAAGAGCATTAGAAAACTTCACAGAAGTGTGAGAGCAAACAGTAGGTATTATCTGCCTACTCTTGTCTTGTTGGACCCTAGCGTCCAATCACCGAGGAGGAGGAGTCGTCCCAAGAGACCATCTCTCATATCACAGCTGATGTAAAAGCATGAGGATTTTATCAATTCTGTCATGACAGGATCTTCCAGCAGTCGGGAGGCTAGAAGACCCTGAATGTCTGGTACAGGCTATTTTTAAAGGGAAAAACCACAGAAGGAAGGGGTGTCTGGGGGTTGTTCTTTAACTGTTATGATTGGCTTATTCAAAAAGACTATTACCAATAATTGGCTGGAGAGATAGTGGAGAGTTTCAGTTGCTCTTCGGTGACTGGTTTATCAATCTATTCCATTTTACTTACTAGAGATTGAACAGAGTTCCATGGCAAGAAAGGATTTTTTTCTATATGTTTGTATCATATACATTTCTAGAACTCTATATCAATTCTTTCTTTAAAGATTTTATATATTAAATAATAACAATATGACATGAATGTTAATCACCCTGGTTTGACCTGTATATATTGCATGCATGTATTGGCTATCACACTGCATCTCTGATCTCTGAAATAGGTATAATCAATATGTGTTAATCAAATACTTTTTAAAGTTTAGGGAGATGGGAATGTTAAGTATCCTGATTGTCACATACCATGTGCATGTTGAAAATCATTATGTTGTGCCATATATATATATATATATATATATATATATATACACACACACACACACACACAATTAAAAATAATATATTTGTGGGGATAAGTGTGTGCCAGAGGGGGCCAGTGATCAGCATTGTGTGTCCTACGCTACTGCCCTATGCTTAATTTTTTTTGAGATGGGGTCTCACATTGAACCCCAAACTCATGGATGACCCAGTCTGGCTAGTCAGCGAGCCCCTGGGATCCTCCCATCTGTCCCCCAGTGCTGATTTCAGGGTGTCACACTGGCCAGCATTCCACCTGGGTGCTAGATCCTCATGCTGGCCCAGTAAGCACTTCACCCACCAAGAAACATGTCTCTAGCTCCTAAATATATTTTAAATTTCTTATATTTATAAATCAACAGAATTGGATATCTTTAGTCAGGCATAACTTTTAAAAACAAAGCATGTTCTTTTGTGTATCAACACTTGAATTTTTTATAAGTGCTTAAAGTATATGGGAAGAGGGAGGATGAAGGGGGCAGCAAGAGAAGAGGAACCACAGGCTCCTAACTGGGACAAATGCTGGTCCCTACCTAAGGGGCACAGGATTCCAGAGGCACAGACATATGAGACACAGCTTGAGACCCCTTGGTGGCAGTAACAGTGAAAAAGATAAATAAATTAGGGTAAATTGATTTTCCCCTTAGATTCTTAACAATTTTTCCTGAGGTCTGGAGAGATGGCTCTGCAGAAGACTGGACTTATCCCCATGATGCACACTTGGAAGGAAAGAACTGACCCCGGAGAGTTGCCCTCTGACCTCCACACGTGCTAGGGCATTTGTGCCCCCCCAAACACACACATCCTTACATGTATGTTCCTCCTCCCAGTCCTTAAAATAAAATAAATAAATGTATTTTTTTCTGAAAAGAATAGAAAACACAAAAGGTCTGGGAATAGACAGAATTTCCACCTAGAACCCCCTTAATGCTTAACAGTCAAGTTGTGTCTATTTTATAAATACCAGAGACCATGTGATGATTTGTAAGATCAGAACTTCAGCAAGAATTCACTTTAATAAGAGGCGCAGATCCACAAGGCCAGAAAAATCCAGATAGACTATACGGCTGTCCTTTTGTGGATATGCTATGGGGGGAGGGGGGGTTGGGGAAACCAGACAGGATTTCACACAAACAAGGCAAGGCATTCTGGGAACAGTGAAACAAGGCAAAGCATTCTGGGATCACTGAACTACATCCCCCCCCCCCCAGCTCCCTGACCTTGGTGATTCCGAGACAGAGCATCACTAAGTTACTCAGGTTGACTCTGAAGTCTGCAGCTCTGTAGACCTTCTGACCCTTTGGCCTCAGATTTCCTGGTGGCTGGGATTCACAGGCCTCAGCCACCAGGACAGACTGAATTAGAAACCTTACACTTAACAGAAACCCTGACAAAGTTTAAACCTCATTCATCTAGATTTCCAAACCCCTGTCCTTTCCAAACCACTTGCAAAGTCATCCAGCAACAAAGAAACAAATAGAATAATGGTGGTAACATCAGGTTGCTACAAGTGTTAAGAATGCTCCAATTGCATCATAAACAGTGCTTATTGCTTATTGTTCTACATGTCAAGAGACACAAGACTCCTGCACAATGCCTACGTTTTGTATAAACTGATGGGCATGTGCATGCACACACACGCACACACACGCACACGCACACACACACACACACACACACACACACACACACACTGCAGCATCCTTCATCTACGGTGTCAATCACAGCTCTGTCCTTCCTTACACAACTTATTTTTCAATAGAGGAAATTTTATTGCAACTGTGTTGCCACATGTTCCTGAGGCTGTCAGTCAGAGACAAATCACTATGTAGGAAAGATGTCCAGTCCTTTCTGATGGCCTTTATTTCTCCTAGGGTGAGAATGGGTTTTCTTTTCCCCATGTCAAGTTATAAAATAAAATGAGGGCATTTCTTGTGCATAAAAGAACAACGTTGAGTACAGAACTGGAAAATATCACTATGGCACCTCTTATGTAGAAAAAAAATCCCAGAGAAATTTCATTCAACAAAACTCTTCAAACTAGATGCTAAAGGCAACAGAGAGCCAGAAATGCTTATGCATTTTCTTTCTCTGGCAAAGTTTAAATCTGAAACATCACTAACAGAGAGGAACTGAGTAAAGGGTCCTTCCAAGATTTTTAACGTGCCTTTCTCTCTGGGTACACAGGTAAAACTTAAATCACCGTGCGTAGCACATCAAGGTAAAAATGACAAGCTATAAAAATTATCAAAGAACCTTCAGTTCTAATGAGGAAATAAAGAGAATAAAATATATATACGGCTGTCCTTTTGTGGATACGCTATGGGGGGGTAAAAAACTATATTTTGCATTTTCAGACATTTATGAGGGGTAATTAAACAAAAAGTTCAATATATTTAATAGTCTTATTTTCCTCTTCTTTACATAACTTACATTAAAAAGCCCAATCCTACCCACAGCACCACTGCAGCTATGAACTTTCAATTTGGAAATTCTTTTTTTGTTTGTTTGTTTTGTTTTTTGAGACAGGGTTTCCCTGTCCTGGAACTAGCTCTTGTAGATCAGGCTGGCCTCGAACTCACAGAGATTTTCCTACCTCTGCCTCCCGGGTGCTGGGATTAAAGGCAAGTACCACCATTGCTGGACTACAAATAAGTAATTCTTATAATTCTCATAATTGCTACATGAGTGCAAAGATCAATAATTATGACAATAACTAAGCAACTATGAAAAATTGCATACAAACCTGTGCATGAACGTTTTTGAGCACTGTTCATTATCCCTAAGCATATACGTTATTCTTAAAACTATCATTGATGACTGACTTGAAACTGGCATTCCAAATGGTTTTTTTTATAAAGAACAGCTTTGTCAGCTTCAGTATTTTTTATTGGCATTTTCAATTGTTTGCTTTCGACATCTTGAGTGTGTCCTTTGGTTCCTTCTGACTTGTGTTGCCTCTGAGGAGAGGCCTCCTTGTTCTGAGAGCCCTTTGTGAGGACACACGCTCGTCTCCTGGGACTCTTTGGAGTTCCTTGCTTTAGTGTTTGACGGTCTGATTTTAATGGCTTTTCCATGAAGCCTTCTGGGTTCATCCTAGATCTGTTTTGTGAGCTTCTCACATTCGTCTTTCTAGTTCGGTCTCCAGATTTGTAGAGCTCGTGACCATTGTTTCTTTGAAGGAGTCCTCTGCATTTTGTCTTCTTTCTCTCCTTTTGCAAGTATTTAATAAATACATTGTTTCACTTGATGGTAACCCAAAAATTCTTTTGTAGTTTTCTAAATCCCTTTATCATTTTGTTCCTATTGACTGCCAAATAGCTCACCTTCAAGTCCACCAAGTTTCAGCTTGGTTGTTAAATTTCCCTGGTGAATTTTTCAATTCAGTTGTAGTATTCTTAAGCACTAAAGTTTCTGTTTGATTTTTTCGTTAATAACTCTTTATAGATAACCTAATTTTCTTTATGCATTGTAGTGGCATTTCAATTGTATTTTACTAAATAAAGACCACCTGAAGATCTGAGAGTAAAACAGTCCCACCTGTCACCTTACAGAGCAGGTTATAGTAACACAGGCCTTTAGCCATAAACCCAGTAGCCACAATGACATGCACCTTTAATTCCAGTAGCCGCACTAGAGGCCATAGAAACTTGGCGGGGCATACTTTTAATCACAGCAGTGCACGCCTTTAATCCCAGCCCTGGAGAGGATGACAAAATGGAAGGAAACAGCTCTCAATACACAGTGTTTTTCTGAGATTCTGGGAGGCAGGATCACCACTTCAGACTGAGGTTGAGGTAAGAGCCAGTGGCTGCCTGTTTTGCTTTTCAGTTCTTCAAGTTGAGCCCCAGTTTCTGACCCAGAGTTTTTATTAATTGTGCTTCAGTATATACCTTACTGATTTTATTTGGTTGTCTCTCTGTTTTCTTGGGACGCATTGATTGAATTTCTTTAGAATAATTACATAAATTATTTTATTCTTTTGTTTGTGCAATATTTTTGTATGCCTTATGTTGTGTGTGTGTAGGATATGTGTAGCTGAAAAGCAGCCACGACTCCAGGTTTTCACTAACTGGTTTGTAAAGGAGGAGAGCTTGGCCAATCCACATGGCTGAAGATTCTGGGAACTTCACGAACCTTTTCTGCTGATGTCTTTTTTAGGTTTTTGCTTATAATTCCACAATTAGAAAAGTCTGGAAGTTTGTCTTTTTCCCAGGAGCTCGTAATCTTGATTTTTCTATCTGGATGTTTGCTGGCATGCATGCTGAGCTATGATAAATTGGGGAAGGGCTTATCTGTAGTGAAATAAAATATTTTGTATTATTTCAATATGACTGTTCTTGCTTGGAGCTACAGTTGGAAGCATCTCCCGGCTAGTTCTCGCTATGCTTTCATGTCATGTCTTACTCTTTTTTTTTTTGTTTGTTTGTTTGTTTTTTTGAGACAGGGTTTCTCTGTGGTTTTGGAGCCTGTCCTGGAACTAGCTCTTGTAGACCAGGCTGGTCTTGAACTCACAGAGATCTGCCTGCCTCTGCCTTCCGAGTGCTGGGATTAAAGGCGTGCGCCACCACCGCCCGGCCATGTCTTACTCTTAAAACTAATGGTAATAAAGATACTCTGGACATTTCAAAATACACCAAACTATCTTCTAAAAGAACAGAGGAAGTAGATATTCAAGCATCTTCAGGAAATTGAGTATGGGGTACTCAGAAGAGAGAATGTGGTGCAGCAGACTGTGACAGAACACAGCAATGGGCGTGGTCAACAGCAGGACAGGGGGTCCCGCAGTGGGTCAGCGTGTCTGGAGTAGAGTAACAATCCCATCATTCAACAGCAGCACAGCTATGCAGTTGTTCACTACAAAATGGTAGTTTATTGTAGTGACTGATATAGTATCTCTCATGGGTACCACTGTTGTTAAAGTCTGGATTTGAAGTGTCCAAGCCCCCTCATGTGTTAAAAGGTCAGTCTCCGACTCAGCAGGTTTGGGGGATGAGGAGTTTGGAAGGATTAGACCATGAGTTAGTTTTGACTATTGCCTGGGGTGGGGTGGGGGTGCGGTTAGTAGAAATTGTAGGAGGTGGGACCTTATTGGATGAATAGATCTTTGGACAGCTACATTTTGTCTGTGGCCTCTCCTCCTTCCTCCCCTCCCTTTCCCTGTTCCTTCTGCCCCTCCAGCTCTTCCCTCCTTCTCCCTTCTCTCTCTCTCCTCATTCCCTCTCAATCACCATGAGTGATCAACTTTGCTCTGCCACACAGTCCCAACCATGATATTCTGCCTCACCCATGGGCCAAAAGTAATGGGGCCAAATGACCATGGATTGAAACTACTATAATCATGAACCCAAATAAACTCCATTTTCAAGACGTCGTTGTCCGTGTCACGTACTTTGACTTGAGATTAACCCCCTCATTGCCTAAACATTTTATCATTGCCCTTTGGCCTGATTTTGCAAAGGTCCCACTGGACCAGGCAGTGACTTTGCCAGCGTTCCAAAGTGACCTCTGCGTGTAGCTTTTCCTTTAAAAGGTTGCTCCTCCTGGATTCTAGCCTCAAGTAGAGTGCCAACTGCAGCGCAAGGTTTCTGAGGTGGCCTGTCTGCCACTCCTTCGTGCTCCAGAACCAGAGGGTGTTTCCCTTCTTCCCACACAGCAGACATCCTTATGAATCCTTAACATATCGTTGGGACCACTTACTCTGTCTGTAAAAGACAGAATATGATGTCTTTGTATTTCTGCCGTATCAACCCTGATGCTTTCTTTCCACATATGTGGATTCTGCTTGTAGGAAAGGCAGAGAAAACTAAGTGAGGACATATTAATATTGTTCAACTACAGCCCTGTTTCTTATCTTTTTAAAAGTGTGATGCTTCAGGACAGAGTTAGACAAGACCAGTTCTTAAGAATCAACAACAACAGCCTACTGTCTCCAGGACAGAAACTCTGGGAGGTCAAGGAGCGAGGGGAGGAGCTTTTAAACCCAAAGGAAAGGAAACTGATGATCAGTGGAGGCACGGGAACCAACGCAGCCTCACTAAATCCAGCTTGGCAGAGCTAGGAAGGGCGGATGGCACTCGGCACTCATCTTACACCCTGCTCTTAATTGGGGAGGATTGACAAACAACTCCTTGGTTACAATTTGGCTACCTGTGTCTTTATTCCTAGAAAGAAGAAAGCTAGTCATGTCAACGGGATTATTGCAATCCATACAGCAACTATTCTTCGTACATAGAACCCGGCACCATGATGGACATGGGCATCTCTTTCACAGTCTGAGAAGTCTCACTCAATGAGGCTACCTTTGCTTTTTTTTTGTTTACTTGTTTTTGTTTTGGGTGGAGGTTGGTTGGTTGGTTTTGTTTTGTTTTGTTTTTGAGACAGGGTTTCTCTGTGTAACAGTCCTAACTGTGCTGGACCTAACTCTTTTACACCAGGCTGGCCTTGAACTCACAAAGATCCACCTGGCTCTGCCTCCCAAATGCAGGGATTAAGAGCACGCACCACCACCACCCAGCTGAGGCTACCTTTGCGTGATGAAGCCAGTTCCAAATCCCACCACAGGGGACTGAGAAAGGTGGCTCTGTGGTTGAGGGCCCTTGCTGTTCGTGCAGAAGACCGAGGTTTGATTGCCAACACTTAAAGCTGCTTGTTACCCCAGTTCCAGGGATCTGTCACCCTTTTCTAGAGTCCACAGACACACGCTGCACATGTGTGGTGCAATATATACATGTAGGCAAAATACTCATACTCATAAAATAAAAATAATTCCAGCATGGATGAGGGAGGGGCTACTGAGGCCCCACCCCTAACTAAGAAGCTACTGGCAGGTAATGGCTGCTAAAGGCACCTGTCTCTGGCGGAGATGCCCCAATGGATAACCTTATACCCATGCATATATGGGCAGTGTTCATTGGACTCAGTGGGTTAAAAGTAATAATGATAATAAAAGAAATTAAAATTTAAAAAGAGGACCTGAAGTTGGCAGGGTCCTGGGGGAAATGGAGAGAGAAGTCAGGACTACCTAGAATGTCCTCATTCCTATGGAATTCATCTCAAATGCAACACTGGTCCCAAATAGTGGAATAACAGAATAGTTTTGTTTCTTCCCTCTATTGCCACAGGCATTCCAAAGTCCCCAGGGACGTAGTGTTACCTACTCTAATGCTAATAGCATAATTTATTTCCTTCGGAAGTACAATTCTTATCTAGTTTGTACAGAAAATGAACCAGATGCCAGGGCTCTCAAAACTGCAAACACTTCACGGTGATTATACAACCATTATGTAATAGTTCCTTGCTCTAGTTAGAGTTTAAACCCTGCTAGCTTTACAAACTTCATGTTGAGATTAAAGACAGAAGGAAAATCGCCACAGTAACAACTGAAGTGATGACTGGTACCCTCCTACAGCTTAATCTAATCCTTGCAGCATCCACGTGAGGAACTCATTACCGCTTCCACTTCATGGAGCTGGAACTCACTCATCGTGCACGGTGGAGCCGTGACAGGCTCGCCCGCGCGGCTTCAATAATGTGTGTCACATTTCCACACTGCCCAGCTGATGGAGAACAGCGGCTCACTGGATCTCCTGCCAAAGCGCTGGAAGACGGTTTCTCCTCCAAAATATCAAGATCTAAGGAGGTTACTTATTTTCCAATATTAAATATATTTCACTAGTCAGCTTGCCCCCATGTGTCATCATGTTTCAATATTGTTTCAAGTTTTCCAAAGTCTGACTACTTACTTAACATTTAGCCGGGGTCTCAAAATAATTCATAATGCCAATTTTCCACCCCAGGGCAATTCGTAGAAATGCATGCAGTTCTGAAAAGCCCACACTGAGGACAACAGTGTTGACTCATCCTCATCAGGAGAGCCACAGTGTCAGAAGGCAAACAGAAGCACCAGGAAGGCTGCCTTCTGGAAGCCTGTTTCACCATTTAGTGGATTTAACCATTGTGAGTAACCAAGTGGTTTATTCCTAACTTTTGAAAAAGTCTGGGGCTTCCGGGTGCAACATCACTTTAGGAGTTGCCTCTGTGTTGTGCAAAGAGTTGGTATGGGGGGGGGGGCAAATGTTCTATTCCAAAGAAAGGAAGAGAGGAAGAGCATTGAAATTCATAAACAGAATGATAGGACAGAAGAGGGGTGTGCAGAAGCCGAAGGGTGATCTGGGAAACATAAGAAGACAAGGCTCTATGTTTAAAAAGAAAAAAAAAAAGCCAGCCTACAAACCACAATCCCAGAGAACTTAGACAACAATACAACAATGAGGACCCTAAGAGAGACTTCCATAGATCTAATCTACATGGGAAGTAGAAAGTAGAAAAAGACAAGATGTCCTGAGTAAATTGGGAGCATGGGGACCTTGGGGGAGGGCTGAAGGGAAGAGGGGAGAGGCAGGGAGGGGTGCAAAGAAAAATGTAGAGCTCAATAAAAATCAATTAATAAAAAGAAGCACAAGGCTTTGGCTGTGAGGCCCCTCTGCATGGCCGGGTAAAGAGAACAGCAATGTTCCCCACAGGCGGGCCCTCAACTATTGTAAGCCTCAAATGCAGGCAAGGGTTCTGGGCAATTCTCTGGCAAGAGAAGAATTCCATTTTGTCAATCTCCATAGCTCCAAGAACCCTGGCCAGGGATCATTTTGAGAGAGATGCTAAACTGAGCTACCCCAGAGACCTAAGCAGCAATAAGCACACAGCAGAGCCTGCTAAGAGAGTGTTGGAAAGTGATGGAGAACGGGAGGACCACACACACAGGCAAATGGAAAAGGGCGGCTAGCAGAAGACGCAGGCAGTGAAGGGTTTAGGGGAGGTAGGAGATGACCTCACTACCTGAGAGTAACCCCACGGTTTGATAGCCCTAAACCTGGAGTCAATGGGTAGATCCAGCCCCTGGAGCCAGGCCCCCTCTGTTCAGGGCTGCAGAATCCAGAAGAGTGCATATCACACAGGCCCACATTCCCCAGACGGGATTTAAAGAGGTCTTGTGGGTTACTAAAGCACACTTCTCGCTGTGCCTGTGAAGGTGCTTCTAGAACACAGGCATGTGGGGGAGCAAGCAGCAGGAAACACTGGCCCTAGCTGCTGTGAACAGGGCCATAGGATAGGCTGGGACCTACATGGAAGAAACAGAAAAAAGCAGGGGGCCCAAAAGTCAGTCTCTCTCTGCCTCTCTCTCTCCCTCCCTGCCCTCCCTCTCTCTCCCTCCCTGTTCTCCTCTCTCTCTCCCCCTCCCTGTTCTCCTCTCTCTCTCCCCCTCTGTAGTCTAGTATGATGATAATTTAGAACAACATCAAAGATGAATTCACTCAGAATATCAAATGTCTCTTACTGATAGGATGTCTAAGGGACCTATGAGAAATTAAAACTTCTCTACTGTTTTTCATTTGAATACAAAGGTTTAAATTTTAGATACATTTGGAGACAACAAAATCATTCTGGAAGTTATAAAATGGTGTTTAATAACATTAGGATCATTCTAATACTGATTCGTATTTTGTAATATTTTGAGCCTACTGAAATACTAGAACAGAAAACAATAAGTAAGGAAATTCTCTTCCCTGTGTCTGATATGACCTGGCAGTCTGCATTGAACCCACGCTCCAAGGAAAGTCCTATCTGTCGGAGGATGCTTCTTGCACACAGCCCTTGCTTAGCAGAGACCCTAGGGACCCTCCCCACCCCGGGACTTCCTGTGATCACATCCAACAGTCTTCTTCTTTTCCCTTTCCTGTTACAGCCTCTGCTTTTGGTCTGTCTCTTGGCTGACACGATACACCCTCCCACAAGGACAGGCCTGTGCACGCCTCATCTCCCTGACCTTACACAGACGCCGCCTGCTTGCATTCACTGCAGTAGTTTCCAACCAGCTTCCCTGAGGCTTAAGATTTCTCAAAGGCATTGCTGGAGTATTGAGTTCTTTTAAACAGATCGCTGTATTTGCAATGAAAACCATCAGATTAATTCAAAATTTTAAAAAAAAGTTATTAAAAGTTAAAAATATGGAGCCAGGAGGATGGAGACTTTTCACTCATTTGTCATCCTTTAGCTTTTCAAACTGAGTCTTAAGCAAGAAGGCCCAGCTCCTGAAGTTAGAAGTGGTTTGGTCTTCATTACAATCTATCCTGACATTTTATTTCAGACCAGGTCAATATTAGCTGTGCCTATACTTCAGATGTAGATGTTCCTGTAGGGTGAAAGCTTGGTGAAAACCCAGGGTAGGATTTTGTGATGTAGGATTCTCCTCTGTATGCTGTGAATACCATTGGTTAACAAAGAAACTGGCTTGGCCTGTTGCTAGGGCAGAACTTAGGCAGGCGGAGAAAACTAAACTGAATGCTGGGAGAAAGGAGGCCAAGTCAGGAAAAGCCATGGGGCTGCTGCCAGAGACAGACATAACAGAACTTTGTCGGTAAGCCACTGCCATGTGGTGATACACAGATTAATGGAGATGGGTTAAATTAAGATGTAAGAGTTAGCCAATAAGAAGCTACAGCTAGCTAATAGGCCAAGCACTGATTTAAATAATATAGTTTCTGTGTGATGATTTGGGGGCTGAGCTGCTGGACTGCCAGGAAACAAACAAGTGGCCCTCTTACCACACTACCGGGAAATGGTGATCCCTGAGGAAGCAGGCCTCATGGAAGGCTGTTAGATGATTGGGGATGGACCTTCAAAGGACACTGTCTTCACACTCTACTTTCCGCTCTCTCCTTGTCCCTGAAATGAACAGCCATGCCCTCCCATCATAATACTGCCCCAAAGGAGGCCCACAGCCATGGGGCCACTCCGTTTTGCCTGGAACTTCCAGACAGTGAAGTAAAAGAGCAGTCCTGTTTTTAATAAGCAGATTGATTCTGTCATTTCATAGTAGCATTGGAAAGCTAATCCAGTCACATTGATTGTAACTTTCCAATATCTGGAACAGGCTCATCAGCTTGTATCTGAAAGTGCAATGGCAATCTCTTCAGTCTATATTAAAGCATTTTGCCCAAATTGGTGAAATATACAAGAAACGTGAAGATACACTCACCTGGTTCACCGTTTTCCATCACAAGTCCCGTGTAGAGGCGGTGGCTGAAGGAGATCATCACATCTTCTCCTTCCGTGTGAACAACCAAGAGGCCCTTGGTTGCCCTCGCTGGGATCCCTTGATCCGTGGCTTTTAACTGCACCCAAATAGGAAAAGATTCCGAAGATGGATTCTGCTGAAGTTTGATTTCCCCTGTATATTCATCAATAGAAAACACTGACTGGGTGTCCGCAAAGCTGAAAGTGACAGTTCCGTTGGGCCCTGCGTCTGGGTCACTGGCTCTCAGCTGAGCAATGGTCTGGTTCAGGGACAGTTTGGGGGACAGGAAAGCATCAACTGGGTTCTTTTCCCACACAGGATCATTGTCATTAGCATCAGTGACAGATATGAGAAGAGTCAGCATACTGCTCTTCGCGCCTTGGGGACCGCAGTCTCTGGCCACAGCTTGGAACCTGTGCTGTGGTGGTCTGGCTTCTCGATCAAGGGCGCGGCTAGTTCTCAGTGCCCCTGTTACCCGATCGACGGAGAATGTACCAGAAGACTCCCCCAGCAGAAAATATTCCACCTGCCCATTGAGGCCTTCATCTCTGTCCACAGCAGACAGCACCAGGACCACAGTGCCCACCTCAGCATCTTCTCTCACAGAGGACTGGTAATGAAGCATGGGAAAGGAAGGGCTGTGGTCATTGTCATCCAAAACCCTAACATGAAGCCGCATCACAGAGCTTCGGGGTGGATTCCCCAAATCTGAGCACAGGATAATGAGGGTAAAGTTGTTGATCTGCTCCCGGTCCAAAGCTTGAGTTGTCGAGAGTTCTCCTGAGGTTGCATGAAGTGCAAAGTACTCACCAATGTTCCCACCTGTTACAAAAGACAGTTGAAATCTATTTGAAATGGGAAAGAAATAGCTCCTTGATAGGTGATATACTTATTACTTTTTAATCATTGAAAATATTTATTTCCCGATTATTATATCATAGCACTTTCCTAAATACTGAGAACAATTGAGCATGACCAACACCGTAGCCCCTCAAAATGCATCTTAGAACATGTGCAACAATCTGATTTTTTTGTACATACATTTTGTATTCATATATTTTTGCCATGACATGCATTTTATTGACAACCAAACAATATTCAATGATAAGAAATATTGTTTAGTTGTGGGGTTTTTTTTTGCTATCCATCAAAAGTTGATACGTAAAGGTGGGCCCTGGAGAGGTGGCTCAGGGGTTAAAAGCATTTGCTATTCTTCCAGAGGACCCAGTACAATTTCAGGGCTTATAAGGCAGCTCACAAACTTTTGTAATCCCAGTTCCATGGGACCCAATGCCCTCTTCTGGTTTCCACAAACAGTAAAACACATACATACATGCAGACAAACACAAATGTGTGTGCAATAGATGAAAATAACAGGTGGATTGTAAGAGTTTTCCAAAATGCAACTAGCTGCTACATGTATTTCCGCTGTGCTAAGTGTATTTCTGTTGTGCTAAAGGTATTTCAGTCCTTCTGTGCTCCTCCCTTCTACAATCCCCTGGCACCGCGTGTACGAGTACTCACGCTCCTGTCAGACGACCGCACAACTGCCCAGTTCTCCCATGACATCAGCAAGGGTATTTTATCCATCTCTGTATCTTTCAAAATATGTGTTCTTTACTATCTTCCATAGGACTAACTCACACAGAGGCAAAGTGTCTCAAAGTCATCTTTGTCGATTACTAAAGTAAAAATGGTTCAAAGTGGTAAGATCAAAGTATCAGGCTCATGGATATGGGGCCATACTAGCTTGTAGGCACTTAAAGCATATAGAATCAAAGTGTTCAGAGAAAATAATCGCAATAAATAGGGGCTCAAGAGGGGAATCCTGACTTTTTATTTATAGGACACGATTAATCTACATCCAACATAGGGATAGGCAGATGTGTTGTGTGGTATTTGTGATTGAAAAATCAATTCATTTGCTCAACATTCACTGAGGCCCAATGATGTGCCAAGTATAAGCTCCTACTGTATACTACAAGTAGGCTTGATATTGGAACTGTAAGGAAGAATTGGACACGTGATCTTGCTCCCAAGACCTTACAATCTAAGAAGGGACAGCTTGGGATCCAGACCTTAGGGTATGCTCTTAGCACTCATATTCAGGTGGCATGGGTGCGTGGAGATCCAACAGTGTAGAGCGTGTGAGCATGGCCACATGATGCTATTGGAAAGGATAACATGAAAATTCACCCTTCAATGAAAAGAAGCAAGATGACATTCGGAGACAGCATTATGTGTAAAGCAAAGACTGTGCATGTGGTCCCGGAAATGTGAGCACTGGGCAGCTGAAATGTCTTGGAGCAGTTTCCAGAAACTCGATTCCCTTGAAGTTTGCAGGGAAGATAAGGTGTAGAAGATGGGACATGGGTTCTCACGAGTGAGGACATGTGCACAGTCACTGTGTTCCCTTTGAAGGGCCCTGCTCACCTCCCATCCCTCCTCCTTTCTCTCCCCGTCTTTGTCCATCCCTCTGTTGACCCCCCCCCCACCCATCGCAGTTCAGTGCAGAAGTAGTGGCTGGCTTTAATGACTGAAGAACACATCCTACTTCATACAGAAAAGGTATTTGCTATTAATTACCAAGTTTACCCAATTTCCTGTGATGGATAAATAACTGCAAAAGGCTATGAATTGGTTTGGAGGATATACAACTCAGAAAATGTTTAAGCAATAACTTTACTTCTATCAATCAACTGTCCTCCTCAATTTCAGGATATACACAAGGGGCCGACCGAGCACAGCCTAGTGGAAGAGCGTGCATGCGATGCTTCCGAAGTCCTGGACTCTGAACTCCATTGCCAGCACCAAAAGAGAAGTTTAAAAATGTGGACAGACACTCCCAAACCTGTGTTGGTAACAAAGACAATTGGCAGGAGGCCGGTTGCTGCTCTTTCCTTTACTCTAACACAGTAGATTGCTGTATACTTGCAGCAAGAGGCCAGGCCAGAAGGAACTTTGAGTACAGGGTTTCAAGACCAACCTGGGAACATTATGAGATTTTGAGAAGGAGGGAAGGAGGGAAGGAGGGAAGGAGGGAAGGAGGGAAGGAAGGAAGGAAGGAAGGAGGAGAGGGGAGGGGAGGGAAGGGAAAGACAGAAGGCCCACATTTATAAACTAGAAAAGGGGATCCATCAATTTTATTAAGCAATTCATTTTCAACACAATTTGGTTTTTAATAAACTATTAACAAAAACTTGGACAGTATCTTTGATATTTTAATCAACTCAATATAAAATAACTTTAAAACACAGATTCCATATTTATTAAAATTTTAACTAGTTTCCTTTCAATATATAAAAATACTCAAATACAGAAAATATAGTGACAACAATTGATATAAGAACAAAAATCTACTTCATTATGGTAAATTGGGTCAGGATATAGAAGGAGTCATCAACTCAAGATGCAAAGAATAAAATAAGTGACCATAGGAAAAAACAATAGAAAAAAAGACATCTGTTCTATACGTATTTGCCCTAGTCTTGGCATACAAGCAAATTCAAAAAAGCTTTCAAGACCTTAGAAAATTTCGAGGGTGCTGATCCAGGGTGGGCAGCTATCCTGACCTAGGGTGTGGCTACTTGCTATTTTGGACATTAAGATGGCCCACAGAGGTGGATCTGCTTCCACGCTGACCAAAGGTCAGAGAATTCAAGCCTATCCCCACCCCATTAATTTTAAAACAGGAGGTTTGCCGTGAGGAATGGCTGCCTACAGGGTACTTGGTCTAGGGTGTAGTCACTGCATGTCTTCCCTAAAACATCAGAATGCTTAACTCAGGAAATAGTGGCTCGATGGCTCAAATATTGAAGCAAGTAATTGTTCTGGTAACCCTTTGCGCCACGTTAAAGTAATCTTTTGCCTTCTTTCTCCCTTTGTGGACTGGGGCGCATAAGAGTACAGAAGATAAACACAGTTGGATTCAGTATTCAGTATTCACTGAGTGGCCCTTCCAGCACTCTCCTATGTCTCTGTATTTCTTTTGTATCTCTACCCATCGGTCCACACACCCCTACCCTGGAACATACGAACTGGTCAAGGCTGGACCCTGACAGGGAGGGAGCAGCAGTTCTCACTGGGTGTGGAATTTGTAGGAAAACACAGTAGACACCGAAATGGAAAACTCTCCAGGCCATCCGCATTGGTCAGTACCCAGAGAACACCGACTTTCTGAGACTCACCAGCTAAGCGATAGGTGACCGCTCCATTGTTGCCAGCATCCATATCGAAAGCCAGCACAGTGTAGACAACCCCTGGATCTTGGTTTTCCAGAACTTCAATGTCTTGGCTGAGGATAGCAAGCTCTGGGGCATGGTCATTTTCATCTTCAACGGTGCAGATGATGGTTGCCGTGCTGGACAAGGGCGGGACGCCACTGTCTTGCACAAGTACTGACAATGGACACAAAGAAGGAAGGGTTGTGGCTATCAGTACACACCTAAGAAACTTGGTTCTTGTGACACAGTGTGAGCCTGAACTACCTGGGTGACCCTGGGCCAATCAAATTTCATTTAAGGAGATTTAGGAAAATCTTAAACTTCAGGCTAGAGAAATGGCTCAGTTAAGAGAAACTGCTATTCTTCCAAAAGCCCAGATTTGATCCCAGCACCCAGTTAAGAAGCTCGCCTGTAACAATTCAGGGAATTTGAAAGCCTTTTCAGGCCTCCATGAGTGTTACATACTCATGGTGCTCATACAGACAAGAGGCACACACTCATCCATGTACATTTTCAAATAATTAGAAAAAAAATAAAGAAATGCTAAGTCCCTTACCTCGAAGTGTGAAGATCCCTTGAGCTTCTCGGTCAAAGGTGACCATTGTTACCACCTCTCCCGTGTCAGGGTTGATCTCAAACAACCCAAAAGCAGGCCCTGGCATGATTTGAAACTGAAGTTTGGAATTGACTCCTTAAGGAAGAAAAAAAAAATAAAGCAAAGTTTAGAAATTCTTTCCTTGGGAAATTTGACTCTTTTCATGTGCATATATCGGGCTGTAGATGAGAAGAAAGGCAAGATTATTAAAAAAGTCTTCAGATTAAAGTAGAAGACCATACCTCTCTCTGCTCTTCTGGAGTGACGACCCCATGAGCAGAAATGCTTAGTTTTCAAAAGCCTTATGAGACTTACCCACAGTGAATGCTTCAGATTTTTTCCTTCCCATAAAGTTTCTCTTAGGAGTGAGCAACTCTACAACACAGTTCTAATTACTCCTCCTAACACCCCTGATTGTGACTTAATGACATAATTGTGAACTTGTGGGACACAGGACAATTCCTGTAGATTATCCTCTGTTTAAAAAGCCTGTGCTCGGTGGTGGGACTCTGTTTATTCTCAGCCCGAGGAGCGGGCCCACAAGGTTGCTTGTGTGGTTAGTCTTGCTTTGTTTTGTGTTTAACCTAGCAGTTGGTCTCCTATCTGGAGCGAGGCAAGCCATGCCACATTGCTATGCGTTGTGAAAATAATTCCTCCCATTTTTGCGGCTGTAAGGAGTTTCTTGCTTATTCCTCCTCACACCCTTGTAATTGTCCCGAGCAAACAAGAGAATAAGAAAACAGAAGAGAAATAGAGATGACTTCGTCTAATCCCATTACCTTACGCTGACACACATCTAATGAAGGATGGATACGTGACCAGTTGCTTCTGTGTGTACATGACACTAGCTAATATTAGACCTCAACGCCTGCAGACTCATGATTTCTTCCTCACGGCTCTGGAAGGCACCCTTCCCAATGACTTTCTCTCCCTCCGCAGCCCAGCCCGAGTTTACTCCATCAAACTCACATCTTCCCCACGTCTCGCGACTTTGGGTTGAAGATTCCCAGCCCATGCTCAGTCCAGTCATCTTTCTGCTGTCCTCGGTTATCCAACAAGCACTGAAACCGAGAGAAGGCCCTAACAGCACAGGCGAGGGTCACTCCAACGTCAGCACCATTTGTGATTGCCCGCAGTCACAGCTCGCCTGTGGGGTTTCCCACCAAATACATCCTGGCTCGCTCCCACAAGGTCCTTTGTACTTCTCAGAAAGAAAGGGAACATTGAGAAAGAATTCCCTTAATCATCTGAATAGATGTTCAACCCTGTTTCTATCTGCCCATCTTAATGGCTCAAGAAATCCTTCAACTGTTCAGACTTGGACTTTTCCTAAAGTCTCTAGTCTTTCCTATCCTCTGAAACTGTAAGAACTCAATATTTCCACATTTCATTTAAAAATGCTGTCCATTCTCTGGAGCAAACCCACTGTCACCCCTAGCTATTCTTTCCACTACGCACAATGATTTTTCTGATCATAACTAGTGGCTATCTTCAGCTCTTACCTATTTCAGCACCTCCATGGTGTTATCAGTTGCTGAATGATGTCCAAAAAGACAGAAAGGAACAAAAGAGGATTTAAAAAAAAAAAACATGGACAGAAGAGTAGAAAAAGAAAATAGTTGTGCTCTCTTCTTCTTTGCTTCACATTTTTGTTTATTTATTGATCTGTTTATCCAGTTGTTTGTTTTGCTGCTAGGTTTGGAATTCAGGGCCCCACACATACGAAAGACATTCTGTAATTGAGATTCAATCTCTCATTATTTCTCTATGTCATATTTTACTCCTCATTTTCAGAGTGGGATGAACAGGGCTTATTCTGGCTATAGAGGTGGAGCTGAGTACAGATTCATCCACTTCTTTCCTAGTCAATGACTCCAGAAAACACCATGTATAATGAACTCTAATTATTTGTTTGGCTATTTAACTTTCTCCTCCCTCCCTCTCTCTCTCCCTCCTTCCTTCCTCCCTTCCTCCTTTCCTCTCTTCCTCCCTCCCTTCCTTCCTTCCTTCCTCCTTCCTTCCTTCCTCCCTCTCTCCTTCCTTCCTTCCTTCCTCCCTTCCTTCCTTCCTCCCTCCCTTTTTCCTTCCTTCTTTCCTTCCTCCTTCCTTCCTTCCTCCCTTTTTCCTTCCTTCCTTCCTTCCTTCCCTCTCTTCCTCCCTTCCTCTCTCTCTCCCTCCCTCCCTTCTTCCCTTCCTTCCTCCCTCTCTTTTTCCTTCCTTCCTTCCTCCCTCCCTTTTTCCTTCCTCCCTTCCTTCCTTCCTTCTTTCCTCTCCCCTCTCATTTCTCCCCTCTTGTGCTCAATTATCCATGCACATTTACTGAATGCTAGACTTGGAAAGATATTGTTAAGACAACTATCTTGGTCTCCAGAGCTCTTTCCTTGCGGTATAGACAATTAAACCCAAGAGTTATAAAGAGTGATGGGGTAGAGTTCAGGGGGAGTAGATCCATGAATTAAAGGTAATATGTTCACTCTCTCATTCAGTAAACACAGAACTGTCTAAGGTAAGGGGAAGGTGACAGAAACGTGGTGCGAGGAAGACCACAAAGCCTTTCTCCTCACAAGACTTAGCGTACAGCACTCAGTACAGTGATGTAAGCGTGCAAGCACAATGCTACATGATACAGTGTGACTGACTCAGCAGAGATGCTCTGTGGGGCCATGAAAACAAACAAGAGTTGATCAGCATAAATGAAGAAAGAGTGGATGCACTCAAAATAGACTCGCACACTTCACCAGCATCTACAAAGTCTCGTGATGCGGACCCTGCTTACTCCTCTGACGCTCCTGGCAGCTCACAACCTCACTGTATTCCTGCCATCTTTACTTCCCTGAACAAACTAAGCTTCATTTTGTTTGCAGCCTCTATAATTGCCGCTTCCTGTTTGTTCTTCCTTTACTTTTTTTAAAAGACAGTGCTTACGCTACCGTGTCTCGGATCTAAATCTATGCGCCCCTGTCTATGATACGCTAGAGTTTGAGATGACTGCCCTCCTCTGTTCTTGCTATTCTTTCAGAAGACCTGGGTTCAGTTCCCAGAATGCACATGGTCACTCACAGCCATCTGTACTTTCAGTTCCAGAGGACCTATGCCCTCTTCTGGCCTTCTTGGACATTGTAACACATTATGCATGTACATACGTGCAGGCAAAATAATTGAAACACATGCAATAAATAAATAAGTAAATAAATATTTTTAAAGGGGGATAAATTTGAATTTTCTTCCTCCTAATAACACACTGTATCATCAGTGCTATTCTGTCCTTTAACACTCTGTGATGCAGATTCTGCTGGGCCCCTCCTCTTTCAGCCCGTCCTTCCCTTTTTTCTTTAAAAGACAGGTGCCTCCAGACTCACCTCCCACCTTCACAGTACTGCTTTGCTTACTCAGCAGCAACAGCAATACAGCATCTAATAATCTTGGCTGGCCGTGACAGGCAAGAACACTTGTCACAAGGAGAAGGTCTTGCATATCAGGGAGTTTGAATTCTTTGTCTTTGGCTGGAGTGCTGAGAGTCTTGTCAAAGGAGAGAGAATGACACTAAACCCCCACTGTTGTGATAGCACTAAGAGCCGACCACGAAGAGTCGGACAGTGGTGACGTGAGCCTTGAAAGACTCGGACTGGTTAGAAAACCAAATGTCGTCATGATTTACAGAAAGCAAATTGCAAGTTGAAAGTTTTACACTGACAGCGTAACTCACAGAAGATCAGAAACCTACTAGGAGAGCGCCGAGATTAATCTCCCTGGAGACTGAACTGACTTTGGGTGGCAGATACACAACAGAGACAAGGGGATGTAAAAGGCCAGTAAAAGCCGTGACCAGAGTCTGCAGTGTGGCAGGCAGGAAAGTACAAACCTGTCCAAGTTGTAGACAGATAATAAACATTGGCATAAACCTGGGGAATATATAGAAAGCCAATTCTAAGTGAGTGAGAAAGACCTACATCCTAAAGACTGTGAATACTTCCTGACGGGATAATGCGGAATAATATGTTCTAATCAGGAAGGCCATCTCTCATGTCTTCAATAATGACACAATGCTCACACCTTCAGATATTTCTAAATCCAAGAGGATATGCTTCACTGTTTGTTTGGTGGCAATGAAAAATAAGTAATAATTATATTTCAAAGATTAAAGGTAACCCAACGCCATTTATGACTTGTAGGATTTGGTTTCTCAAATCATGAACTCAAAGGTACTGGTTGAATGCCTACATCATGTCTCTTCCTACCCTAGAATTGAGGCTAATATAAAGTAAAATATACTGGATCCATGAATTTGTAGTGTAGATAGGAGACAATCAACAAATACAAAAAAAAAATAGAGTTTAGTCCAAAATTCAACAAAGATTGTTTTCTGAGTGAGTGAGAACATGATTGGTCCTTACTCATTTCCCCCTTTCTATAAATGTATTCATAGCTGGAATCCATAGAGAAACTCTGCATAGTGTGAGTCAGCCAGACACCAACAGGACAGTGGATCAGCAGAAGCAGTGAGCCTGAGCCATTGGTGTGTCACCGTGGTTCCTCTAGCAGTGGCCTTAGACTGAGAAATTTAAGATTTTCCCTTCCCAATGGCCTAAGTCCCCTCTAAATCGCTCTGTTAAGATGCGGTGAAAACGAAAGTCTCCAGGCTCAGGGAGAAAACAAGTAATACTGGCTGGTGCCCTAATCCTATCGCTCTCTCAATGCACCTGGGTTGGGCTGACACCAGAACCAGCTAATGCTGTAGGAAGAGATTGAGAAATGAGGCTGATGAGCAACCACAACAGAGTTCAGGTGAGCAATTGACGGGTTTTATGTCATTAGATAGCCAGAGGAAATACATATTTATAAAAAAAGTGACATTATACTTGCCCGGCAGGAGAGATACTATGATCAAGAAGTTAACATTAAAAACTTAATAGCCAGCAACAGTTTCTGCAGCTGAGAGCAATTATTACAAAATGTCATATATTAAGATATTTTAGCTTCTAGGGATGGGGGATAAAGCCTAGCATGTGCAAAGCGCTAGTTCCATGCCCAGATAATAAAAAATGATGTTTTAGCATCTTTATTCTTTGTTTTAAGAAGCACACACAAGTGTTCTATTGGAAGGTGTCCATAATGACCCTTATAAGGATAACACTGGTAATACTCCAATGGCTGAGCGGTAAGATATCCTTATTTACCTTCTTCCTTCACTCTAGAACATCTTTTCTCCCACAGTTGACATATCTGACGGTAGATGAACAGTGGTGTCAGAATTGGAGTCAGTGAAATATTGTGCTTTTCCCTGACTCCAAAAGTGGGATTTGGAGAGTACAGGGGCCAATCACACACAGAGCAAGTCCTGTCAGGAAACCAGATGATACTGGGAAGAGAGGACATCTTCATGGAATAGAACAAACCCCATCTTCCTGACCATGTTCAAGTGTACATCTCACCATACTGAGCAAGCGTCATCACCCCAAAGTCATCTACCGTGCGAGGTGCCAGGGGCAGCCACACTAACAATGGAGCTCTTGTTGAGGTACCAAATGCTGGGAAAATTTTAATACCCCAGTAAAAATCTGGTAGTTGTTTTTTTCTCTTTTAATACAAGAAGAAAGTCCTGCTAGATTTGGAGTGAGTCATACAACATAAACATTCAAATCCCTTCGGACTTAGAATGCCAAACAGCACTGCATGCTTACGTTTCAAAACTCTGCATTCTAGCATGCCAGAATACATATGCTCAGCTCTCTGGTATTAAGTAACTCTATAGTACTTTTTAAATACATACTATAAAGTAAACCATTCATAAATTCCAACCCGATGCCAGTTATGTTAAAATCTTGAGTACGTCATTTAATTCTCATGCATAATACTGTTTCATTGTTTGAATTCACTCAGTGCAAAAAAAGAAAAAAGACCGAGAGGAAATTTATTCAAACACAACACACACACACACACACACACACACACATACACACACACACACACACACACACACACACACACACACACACACACACACATATACACACACACATACACACACACACACACAAACACATACACACACACACAGTCACATGTACTTACATAAGCACCAGCTTAATAGATCTGGCTCGATTGAAAACATAGCAAATACAGTACTCGGAAGAAATTCACACCAAAAATTAAAAATTTAAATAATTTTTTAAGTGAAGACTTCCAGTAACTCAAAACTATCTCAAGAATACGAGAATAGAGGAGATTTGGGATGGTGTTAATTTGTATTTCGAACCTCCATTAATGTAAAATCACAAAAATAATAACTGTGTCTAAACTTGCAGCTGTGTGAACCCTGTAATGATCGGTAGGAGTAGCATTTACACTAGGCAACTCCACAACAAAGAGTTAGCATTTGCTTATGGCAGTCATGTCTTATTATTACATGCAAAAATTTTGAGAGAAATTCCTCTCTCCCTTTTCAACAGAACCCCGTACAGAAAATAAAACGAACAAAGTAAGGTCCAGGGGGGAACAGACTGCATCTGGCTAAGCAGAAATTCTGCAGACAGCTCAACCTATGCTGCCCACTTTGGGAAGTGGTTCCATACCCAGCCCAGGCTCCTGCTGGGTTGACAGCCGGCAACCTTGGAAGGGAGTGTTCCGAACCAGGGCCACCACGGAGATACCCCTTCTGTACGTCCCCCAGGATCGCTGTGAGAAGCACAGCTTGTATTCCCCGTTGTTCTGTCACCCTAAAACAGCGGTTCTCAGCCTTTCTAATGCTGCGACCCTTTAATACAGAACCTTCCGCTGTGCTGACCCCACCCATGCAGTTATTTTCATTGCTGCTTCATAACTGTAATTTTGCTATTGTTATGAATCGTAATATAGATTATCTGTGCTTTCTGATGCGACTCACAGGTAGAGAACCGCTGCCCTCCAGCAAACAGTGCTGGGAAAGTGTAACACCTAAGCTGGACTGAGCATGCTCCTTTCTGAGCACAGTGGGGAAAAGCCTTTGCTCACACTGCCCTCCTCTGGTCAAAGTGGGAGAATTATGTGTCCCTAGCATTTCAGACAAAGTCACATCAACATTTAGGGAAGAAAGGGCATTGCTACACTATGGGCTTTGTGGAAACACCATTACCATGTTTGTAAATATAAATCTTACAAATCTAAGTTTTAAGGACTGCCTAATTAAATGCTCTGTATTAGTTCTGATGGGAAAACTCAGAATGTAGTTAATAGCAAACACTGGGGTATCGATTTTTATTGTTATTTAGTTTTGACTTAAGACAGAGTATCATTAAATGAACTGTGCCTGCAACACCCTAAGAGAGCCAGGGACGTTCAAAAGCAAGTAGGAGACACTCACAAATTCCCAGTCACAGTAACTGTTGCCTTCAGAGTTGTGTGTCTGTGTTTTGTGTTAATTATAACAGTAGAAACAGGAGTTAAAATGGCCATTCACTGAGCCAGATGTTAGTGTAAACTCTCTTCCCACTTAGTAATGTCTTCATGCATACAATGGAATTGTGTATGGGGGCACTAGAATTGTCCCCATTTTATAGACAAGACGAACAGAGAGGATTAGTAACTTATTCAGGGTTATACAGCTTAGGTAGGAGATAATTCTAGGATTCGAGGCACGCTGCTATCAGCTCCATAGCTCTGCGAGCAAGCCTGTCTTACACTGAGGGGATGGGGAACCGCCAGACTCCTCCCGCTCCATCCATCTAACGCACGTGGAGGTAAATGTGAAGTTATGTGTATCCCTCTGCTTGCTATCTCAGCTAGATCCATAATTACATGTTAATTAGGGCTGTACCACTCTCAGTGCTGATAAAGATGAACACAGATGCCAGATAGAAACAGACATTACCTATGGTTATTTGTTCCAGGTATGTTGCTGAAAATACTTGATATTTGAGATAAGTAGTGACTTCATTTCTCTATAACTTTTGTTTTTCTTAATTTATTTACTTAAATTATTTATTTATTAATTTAGTTATTACTTAATGTATTATTTCCACACATGTGGAGATCATAAGAGAACATTCAAGAGTTATTTATCTCCTTCCATCATGGATTCCAGGTCAGTAAGCACTTTCCCACTGTGCCAGCTCATTGGCTCCATTTTTCCATAACTATGATTTTATGCCAACAGTAACCATTTTGTGCTTTTACGGTGCCTGTTATCTGATGTCTATAGTTTTCTGATTACCTGAATCCATGTCCTCAGCTTCAACCCTTGTAACGAACACACCGGGACTTTGGTTTTCTCTAACTGAAGCTTCGTACAGAAGTTTCTTAAATACAGGTGTCTCATCATTTACATCGAGGACAGTGACGGTCAGAGTCTGGGAAGCAGAAAGTGCTGGCGTGCCACCATCCTGGGCCACGACAGTCAGCATGTGTTGAGTCTTCGCTTCGTAATCCAAGGGACAAGCTGTCCTCAGCCAGCCTGCTTTGGAAGAGAAGACATGATGGACTATGGGTGTGGCTTGAGGAGGAGCCATTCCGTCCACCTCAGTTTATGTTACAACACACAATCAAAAACTTTCATTGCTAATGAGTGAACCATAACAAAGAGTAAAATTTATTGAACCAACTTTAAGTTCTTATCTTATCTACTAACATTCTTCATCAGAAAAATCAATTTAAGTTGTAAAGACAAACGAAAAGTTTAGAAGTCTATCCCATATGATTATCTACAGAAAGTCTATCCCGTATGATTATCTACAGAAAGTCTATCCCGTATGATTATCTACAGAAAGGCCTGCGCCACAGTTATTAGTCCACCTAGCATTTTTCTCGTCTTTGTAAGTATCTATGATGCTAATAACATATATTCTGGGACACATGGCACACTTGAAAGTATCAATGTTATAAAAATGTGCATTTGACTCTGTTGCTCAGGACACTTGATTCCTGTTAGAGACCTGCCTTCTGTTGCACTTACTCTTGGTTGACCGCCATTGGCTTTATGAACAATAATGGGCACAGACATTGCAATTCAGGCAATAAATTTCACAAATAAGCCACCTTTCTACCCCACTGCACTGAGCCACATAACCCATGTATGTGCGGTGTTCTGCACAGATAGCTATTATGGGGTAATAACTGTCATATATTTCTTCTAAGATTGGTGACTGCCTGCCTCCCCAGTTTTTTTCTTCAAATAATTAAATATGGAATCAGAGTTTTGAAATAGTTTTCTCAATAATTACTCCTCATTTTATACATTGGGGCCATAGGAAACCCCTATGTTTTATTTTTTTATTAGACACACGAGCCTTGTGAGAGAAAAAAAAACCTCCCATCTCATATGGATACATTCTGCAATTATCATTTTATGTCCTTGAAAGCTACCTCAAAAGAAATAGCCATTGTAATAGCTCAAGATTCATGATGCCGGCATTACTAAGACACAATTCATGTATATTCTTCCTCTTTAACAGGCTGAACCAGACCTTCCTTGAGCGTCTTGGAAAGCATTTAAAGTACCATTAAATCAGCTCCGAGGAGAGCCACAGCGCTCGCAGCAATCATCAGCCTGTATCTGGACAATCTCCTGTCAGCTGGGCACTGAGGTGGTGTTCATACAAGCCTCAGAAGGGAACCATATGTCAGGGTCTGAGAAACGTTCTGATAAATTTTCCCATCAGAATAGAAACAGCTACGCTCACCGTCCAAATCCTCACATTCACATCAACTCCAAACAATGCTCTTCACAGCTGGCCAAATCGCTTACATCTGAGAATATATTTCTTAAGGTTCATGTTGAAATCACTATTTTATAGACAATTAGATAGTACTCCATACTTTTAAAAAATATCCTGAAAAAAGTCATAAAAAGAAAAGATCACATCATATTTTTTTAAAAAATAGTGAATGCCACCAGATAGCAGGGCCACAGCAAGACGGCTGAAAAGGCAGTGAGTGACACTTGTGCAGAGGGAATGGCATTGAATAAATATTGACATAAAAAAAATGCTACAACCGATGTGAAAAACAATGCCCACAACGAGCAAAGAGCTCAGCCATTAAAACCTGTATGTTGTTTCCAGTTACTGACCAGTGCTGGCTTCCATGAACTAAAGGCGAATTTCCACACCAAAGTCTTTGCATAATGTTGCTGATTTGCCATATAGCCACCTTGCTTTACTTAGTCGGATTCCTACGCTGACTCACGATGGTGGCTATTGCCTCCTCAGCCCACAAGATATAGCTAGCTACGAAGCACAGTTAATATCAGCAAACAGTTCTAATATACAATATCTGCGGTGTGTGTGAGAGTGGGTGTGTGCTGCATCTCTCCAGGAACAGTCTGTCACCTATCAACTACAGCAATGGTTCGCGTAGAGAGCAATAAATAAGAAGAGTTGGCAGGAATGCAGAGAAATCAAAACCCTTGCACACGATTGCTTTTAATGCAAAACATTTCAAGTGGAAAACGATATGGCCAGTCCTCAAAAGTAATTTGTTTAATTGGCAAAAGGATCCTAAAGCCCCATCCTTCCAGAGAAGCTATAGCAGTTTTAAGATTGTTTATAATTAAAGTATGACACATCCCAGCGACACCACTTCTGGATACTTATGTGAAAGAATTGCAGTCAGGGTCTCCAAGTAGCGACAACGTCAAGTTCACTTCTGTACTGTTCAGAACAGTCAATGTTAAAAATAACTCAAAGGTCTACCAGCAGATGGATAGAGACAGAAAATATGATACATGCGTGCAATGGTCTTAAAACTCGTGAGGAAATTAATTGCCTTAAAATGGGATGGCATGTCTGGACTTTGAAACATGATGCTGGCTGAAATAAGCTAGCCATACGAAGACAAACATGGTTCTATTCATCCACACTTTTTTTTTTGTTTTCTTTTTTTTTTAATTTATTTATTTATTAAGGATTTCTGCCTCCTCCCTGCCACCGCCTCCCATTTCCCTCCCCCTCCCCCGATCAAGTCCCTCTCCCTCATCAGCTCGAAGAGCAATCAGGGTTCCCTGGCCTGTGGGAAGTCCAAGGAACCCCCACCTCCATGCAGGTCTAGTAAGGCGAGCATCCAAACTGCCTAGGCTCCCCCAAAGCCAGTACGTGCAGTAGGATCAAAATCCCATTGCCATTGTTCTTGAGATCTCAGTAGTCCTCATTGTCTGCTATGTTCAGCAAGTCCGGTTTTATCTCATGCTTTTTCAGTCCCGGGCCAGCTAGGCTTGGTGAATTCCCGATAGAACATCCCCATTGTCTCAGTGTGTGGGTGTACCCCTCGCGGTCCTGAGTTCTAACCATAAATAAAGGACATTGAGCTTATAATTCGCGATCCTAGAGAAGCTAAATAAGAAGATAAATCCAAAGACAAACATATAGGCATCCTCCTGAATATTAACCTTCATCAGGCGATGAAAGGAGACAGAGACAGAGACCCACATTGGAACACCAGACAGAAATCTCAAGGTCCAAATCAGGAGCAGAAGGAGAGGGAGCACGAGCAAGGAACTCATCTACACTTTTTAAAACAATCAAATTTACAGAACTATCAAGAAGACTGCTTGTCAGAGATGCATGAAAGGAAGTGAGAACAGTTGGCTTAGATGAAGGGAAAGGGTGATCTTTGAGCCCAACCATACAGCACTGGGTCCCCAGTCAGGAATAATGTGTTCTGTTGGAATGTTATTCTCATATAAATTTTCCTTCTACAAAGTCAGGCATACCTGCAAACTTAGTACTTGGGAAGCAGAGACAGGCAGATCAGGAGTTCAAAGTCATCATCTGCTACATAGTGGCTTTGAAGTCATCATCCTGGTATATATGAGAACTTGTCACAAACAAAATGTAACAAAATATTTAGTGAAATGAAACAGTTTAGAAGCAGAACTATCAAGAACTATACCAGAGCACTGTACCTGATGACCCGTCTAACATGAAGACCATGTCCTCGTTTCCCGCGAGGATGCTGTATGTGACTTCCCCGTTCATCTCTGCGTCTGCGTCCTGGGCACTCACACGGTGCACCAAGGAGCCTACTTCAGCATCCTCTCTGACGAAGGCCATGGGATGAGACACAAAGGCGGGGCTGTGGTCATTCACATCCAAAATCACGACTTCCGCTACCAGTGACCGCCATCGCCGGTCGGTCACATTCACAGCCTGGTCAGATGCGGTTATGGTCAGTAGGAAAGTGGGGACCTTCTCTCTGTCCAAGGGAGATACGGTGACCAGTGAGCCAGAGGAGGGGTGCACCAGAAACGGGTTCATTCTGGCAGGGCTGGATTCTGCGAAGTATTGTATCCTGCTGTTCAGAAAACTGCCATCGCCATCTTTGGCGTTGAAGGTGTACACCAGCGTCCCTACAGGGGCGCTCTCCTCTATGCTGATCGCAATGAACTCGTCCTGGAAAGAGGGAGAATGGTCGTTCTGGTCCTCTACATCAACGCTAAGGAAGACTGTGCTGTTCCACGGAGGGCTCTGGCTAGGGTCTTCAGAAATCACCCGGATAAGATAATGAGATGTCGTTTCATAGTCAAGTTCCTTAGAGAGGAGCAAGTCTCCCGTAGAGCTGTCGATTTCAAAGTGTCCATCCTTGTCCTCCGCAGCGATACTGAAGTGTAACTTCCCGCTAGGGGGCTGTTGAAGGGGATCCGGTGACTGCATCAGGCTCATGATTTTTGCAGGCTTCGTGTTTTCCGGGATCACTAAATGTCTGATATTCTGAGATTTAAAAACTGCCCCTTTGGAAAGTGGTATCACCTGAAAGGGTAAATGAGTATCTCTTGATACAGAGTTCTTTGAAACTAGCTTCACGTATCACTATGAAAAGGTAAGTTTAAACATCTATATACATATATTATGACACTATATTGGAAGCTGATTTCTATTTGTGTTTTATATATGTGTTAATTGATGAGAAAATACATTTTAACAGAATGAAAATGTATCAAAATACTGAAATCTGCTCTATATAGGAAAGAATAAAATTCACCTTTTATCTTGCTGCAATACATGAATGAGTTTTTTGTGAGGCTGTGCCACGGTTCTTCTAGAACATACCTGGTAATTCTTCAGTGTGAATGTTGGACAGATAATTCTCAAAATGACCCCAAATCCTAGAGATCAGTCTAGCCACAGTGACACCTTTGGACAGTGAAATATCAAGTGTCTTTGTTGAAACAAAAAAACTAAAGTTTTGACCACATCAATTTTTCTCCTAACTCACACTTTAATTATGAAAGACATAATTTGAAAACAGTAGTCCTGGGGGAAAAAAACTCCTTGTTACTATATACATATAGCCTATATTATATTTATATAATATAACACTGTGCAGGTGTTACTTATTAAAACGTGATCAGCAGAGAGCCCAGCTGTGAAGAGTCCCCTTTTGACTGGCCATAGGTAATTTTCTGCTGCTACAAAGATGTCCCATGACTTGGTTTTGTTGTTGCTGTTGTTGTTGTGATTTGATTAATGCAAAGCTTTGACATATGATCTCAAGTAATTTTTACAAGCTTTAATTTTTTCAAAAACCCATGCAATTTGTCCTGTGGTCATTTGTTTAGGCACAAGGCCCTTTCCTGCAAACTTACCAACTCACTGCCATCAGAAGTAAGAGGAAAGTCACCTTTTGCACATGACACCCAAAGCAACACAAATGTCTATGGGGTGAAGGATATCTTGTCAAGAACTGCACATAAAAAGGGTCATTTATACTTATTTTTTTTCCAAACAGTAACAAGAAGGCAAGCATTGTGTGTAATATACTCTTGAAATAGGATCCACACACTTGGACTGTCTTCATACTATCTACTTGTTTAAAAAACTCAAATGAAAGTCTCAAAATGTTCTTCTACATTTTATGCCGCTAGCATTACCTGAATATTAATAATCGCCTGTCCTTGAAGAGGGGGCACTCCCTGGTCACTGGCAATGACTGTCATCCTATAGGAAGGTCTGTAGTCATGGGAAAGGATCGTGGTGGTTCTTATTTCACCGTTGTTGGCATCAATCTTAAAGTGAGAAGGATAATCTGTTCCCAAAAAAGAAGACACTAAATTAATTCATAAGGCAGAAGATGGGATCAATTCAGTTCATGTATTCATATTTCAGAGCATGTATTTACTTTAAATTTCTTGAGAGTTGAAGGAGCTATAGAACGCTAATTTGGCTTTAATTCCTTGAGGGTCTGATGAGCTGTGTGCCCTGCTCAAATGTTTTCCAGGACACTGATACACACATGTATCAAACGCAGCACACAACACCGCTCTGATCCCTTCAGCCTCCACACTTCCATGCACAGTTAATATCTAACTTTTATATGCCACTAAAATATAGAAGATTTTTTTTTAGTTTAAGTACATAAAAATAAAAAAGTAGAGAACTGGGCGTGGTGGTGCATAAGCCCATTTTCTACTGGGAAGACCATGCCAGGCCTTCCTGAGGTACACGGTGAGACCATCTGCAGATTTCTGCCTCCTGCATGCAAATTTTGCCTTTGAGATTCATTTGCTAACACTATGTAGCAGCATTTCAGTTTCATTTTAATAAATAAAGCTTGCCTGAAGATCAGAGAGTAAAACAGCCCCACTTCCTGTCCAGCCTTACAGACCAGGCAGTGGTAACACACACCTTTAATCCAAGTAGCCACACTGGTTTACCACAGAAACCAGGGCAGTGCATGCCTTTAATCGCAGTGGTGCATGCCTTTAATCCCAGCCCTAGAGACGATTATATTCGTCGGTGATGACCTAATTTCAGTAAATACAATAGTGGTGTAAGGACTGTAGGAAGATAGTCTGCCCCAGTGTGCTAGAAGGAGCAAGCTCTGAAATGTTTACATGCAAAGAAACCAGGGCGCCCCCTGGTGGTCAACACGGAGCATGGAAGGAGAATTTGCTCCCTGACAAAGCCCGTGATAATGAGGTTCCAGTCCCCGGTGGAAAGGGAGCTGAGCTCAGGGCACTAAGGTAGAACTTTAATCTTCTGTGAGCTGCCTTTGTCAAATACATTGCAAGATTTGCCTAGGTGAAGCTGTAGGAAGTCCATTTTCACGGTAGTGTCTCACTGAGCAATACCATTGTGTGAACACGTGAAACAAAGCTTCAACAAAAACTCTGTCCCCTCTCACTCAGGGCACAGGAGCTGCTCCAGGACATGGAAAGGAGGCGCTATTTCTGGGAGCAACACAAACACCCTGCACATTTATCACGAGCTGCGTCTCCACGCTTCAGGGTCGTTACACTCAGGAGACGTGTTTTAAACTGGCTGTGCCATTCTGACTGCAAAATGCTTTGTTAATATTCTTTGCTCGGCTTTCAAATCATTTGTCCTTTTCTTTCTGATCGCTCAGGATTCTTAATAAAGCTGAATGCAATTTTGTGTCAGTAAAGGGATTGTAACAGCTTCCTTCCAATCCATAACCTGAGACTTACAACATGGTAAACAGTGACATATTTCACGAAGTTCTGAATTTTAATGTCATTTCATCCAGCTACTTCTTTTAATTTTTTCTTGTTTAAAAGTAATTTTCACCCTCAGTATCAAGTCATCAATCTCTTACATTTCCTTCTGTGAGAATTAAGATTTTGACATTTAAATAAGACAGATTTTGAAGAGTGAGAAGTAGATATGTAATACCACCTGGTTAAGAAAGGAGGTCTGAACCAGGTACTGATGAGCCATCTGCTTGCTACATACTGTGTATCAAGTCTTCATACACTTACCCACTAATCTATTGTTAATGTGTCATACTATGGTGTCTTCCTTTTAAAAACTTTGTAAATGAAAGTCCTATGGAAGCATATTTTCCATTTGTCCTTCTGACACTGTCTTAGTCATTCATTTTTTTTAGCTCTTCTATTATGACTTTAGAACGAACATGACATATTTCACCACACACTGGCTGACATTTTAGTTGAAAATACTCTAAACCAATAAATAAACATTTAAACATTTATCTCTCCTAATATGAGTAGTACAGATATAGATTTTTTATTTCATTTGCCTTTCATGCCTATTATTAAAACTTTACAATTCTTTTCATAATGGTTGAAAGCATCTTCTGCTAGAATTTTCCTTAGATTCCTTAGCAAGCATAGAGCTGGATAAAAGGAACTGAAGAAATCCACTTCAGAAAATACAACAGGATAACAGTAGAAGAACTATGTTGCTCAGAAGAAGTCCGATTTTCTGAGCAAGTATGCTGAAATGGACACTTGTTAGCTTTGCAGCAAAGCTGCTCTGGGCCCGTGCTAGCTTTGCGGCGTCAGCAGAGCAAATGAGACCCTTGGAGCAGAGTCTCTGAAATGCTCGCACTGTGGTAATGCTGCTCCCTGAGAGTGTGCAGGCACACTAACGCCAGCATCTGTTCTTCCGCTCTTGTATCTCTTGTGTCTTCTATAAAGAGAACCTACTCTGCTTCAGACAAGGACAAGGTTGTCTCTGGGTTTTCCTTGTTTGTGTCAAACAAGATAGATGCCTTTTGAAATGGTCTCAAACACAAT
Source organism: Microtus ochrogaster (assembly GCF_000317375.1). Lineage (NCBI taxonomy): Eukaryota > Metazoa > Chordata > Mammalia > Rodentia > Cricetidae > Microtus > Microtus ochrogaster. The sequence continues at coordinate 123,561,181 of NC_022009.1, read as the reverse complement.
GTTAAGTAAAGCAAATTACTGGAAGACTGGGTATTTTAAGAGAAAGCGTGGAAGTAAGTCTATGTCAACAAAGTCACCGTAGAGTGTCCCACATGCTTGGTATGATTTGTGGTATGACACAGTAGACATGTGTAGCATGAATTCTATTTGGTATTAATAATAAAAACCCAGAGTCAGATATTATGGGATGAAAGCCGAGAAATCAGAGAGGCAGTACAACCAGCCACTAGAGAGACCTTTTACCTCTACCGAATCTTCAGACCAAAAGGGCGATCCTGTCCTCAGACTGCGTCCTCTGAATGACTCTTCAGAATGCATCTCCAGACTGCAGCCTCAGACTGCAATGAGCTCCTGTCTCCTCCCGCCTTCTATTCTTGTCTCTACCTCCCTAGTGCTGGGATTAAAGGTGTGGGATCCCAAATGCTGAGATCACCTCTGTGTGAGCTCTGTTTCTCCTTTAGACTGGATCAATTTCGTGTAGCTCAGGGTAGCCTTGAACTAACAGAGATCCACCTACCTCTGTCTCCTGAGTCTTGAGATTAAAGGTGTGGCCACCACTCCCTGGCCTCTAGAGGCTTAGCCCTGCACTCTGATCTTCAGGCAAGCTTTATTTGTTGAAACACAAATAAAATATCACACAGACAAGATTTATTCTCACCCTATGAATAGTGTCCATAGATATTCATGTGTGCTCTAACATAACAGGCACTAATTGCCAATTCTTATCTAATCACTTCCTCTTTCCTTTCAATAAAAGTTGGCTTGGACCTTAGACTCTCAACAAATCATGCATTTAAGATGGATGGTTTCTATTTAGGGCTTCAATACTTCAATACTCTCTTTGTGTTCTTAAGTATGGAGTGATTATTACAGGCAGCAAATGGATTTTGTTTGCTATTTGGTTTTCTAGTGTAAGTTGTCTAGGGAGTACTGAGTGAGCAGGGAGATGGCGGCATCCCCAAAGGAGTGAGGCAGGGGATCAGGGACAGAGGGAGTTTAAAATCCCTTCATGTTCTACAGATATTGACTTTTACCTGGAGAGATGGAGTATGTAAGTTCCGCACTGAGTCCTTCATCGAGGTCCTTTGCAAAGACGGTGGTAACCAGGGTATTAACTGGCTGACCTTCCAAAGCCTGCCATGGAGACAAACAGCTTACTGGTGAGTCAGTGGAGCCTTAAGGGGTGCAATAGTAGATCATTAAATGAAAGAGAAAGTATTTTTAAAAAATACAGTATATCAAGCACCTACTAACAGTTCTAAAATCTGTGTGCCACTCAAATGTCTACCATCAGAAAGTACATGGATGGAAGTCTAAGGAAAGGGTCCACCTTTTATCTGTTTTAATTTTGAAGACGTTATCTGGAGCATTTGAGCCAAAGATGCAAATAAACTAATTACAATGAAGTCAAATTAAATAGCTTTCTATTTTTGAAACTCTCAGAGAATCTAGTATACTCTCAACAGCTTATTGAGTGATTGTTCGGGCTGCTTGCTACAATCCAAAATATGCCCAGCACAAAGATCTGCCTTTATTTCAGAAAACGTATCTCACTGTGAGTAGGAATTATTCTGGAGCGATAATGTGTGCCAATGACGGTGCCGATCACCCCAATGAAACACAAGGTACTTTATGATACCGTAAAAATCACTCCAATAATGTTCCCTTTGCCAGAATTTTTCCTCAGCTCTTGCTTTGGAAGATTGGCTTAAATTCCCTAACTTCCTCAGCATCCTTTGGATTTGTTCACTACGCAAGTTTGATCAGGGTTTAAACACTCAGTTCAAGTGTTTGGAGATCAATAGCTGCTAAGTTTTTTATACATATGATCCATATTAAATATATATTCTCTTATGAAGAATGTTAAAGAATGAGCTGATGTATTACAGAAATAATAAACATACAAAACATGGAAAAGACAAGACAGGTTTTATGTATACATGATTACAAATTTGGCGTGTGCGTACAAAACCCAACTTCTACGGTATCTGGATGGGTACTCACTCATGTGGGAACTACACACTGATCCCAAGGAATGCCTCGGTGACGTCACTGTAGGCACAGCAGCTGCTCAGAGATGCCAGCAAAGCCGAGGAAACCCACCCACGAGTGGGCGTGACAGATACTGGGGTGGCATCTTGTCTATGTGCAATGGACAGAACTATATTTCCTTTAACCAAAATGGAGGTGGAATTCTGGAGTGCACACAGACAGTTTCTTCATGTTTTCAGGCATCCTTTTAGCGCACACACGAGAGTCTATGTTGTTAGAATACATGCTATGCCGTCGTACCACGACTGACGACAAACTCCCACCTTTGACCACAAGATGGCGCTCAAAACAAATGACTGAAAAAAAAAAAAAAAAGCTCACAGTAAAGCGGCTTCACAGACCTTGATGTGAAATTCCTTTCCAGGGAGACACTGTGGGAAGAAAGGCCTGTTGTCGTTGATGTCCGTGATCGTGACATAGACCACCATGGTTGCGTTCCGTGGTGGGGAGCCGTGGTCCGTCACCAGGACGGTCATGTGATGATGCCCCTGGTGCTCACGATCCAATGCCAGCCAGTTGATCAGCTCACCTGGGAACACACCAGAACAAGACAGACATTGTGCACCGGGATGCTGGCAAGATAGTGACAAACCACGTCCAAAATAATCAACTGAGAGGGAGACGAAATTAAAAGCTTCGACCCTCGAGACCACTCACATACAAAGTAATTCTGCTCAGTGTGACCGAAAGAACTTGCCGCCCACTCTGCTGGTGAGCACCTATAATCTCAGCAGTCAGAGAAACAGAGACAGCTGGGTCACGAGTTCAAGGCCAATCTGTGCTAAATAATGAGACTGTCCATCAAAACAATCGCCAGAAAACACCACTTGAAAAATTCTTTATCATTCTTCATATTTCAAATGACCCGCAATTAATCATTTGCAACCCTGCCCCATAAATTCATAAAAACAAATGATTTGGGAGATTTATAATGCCTGTTTATTGGCCCTTATTCTGCTTCAGAGAAGAAGGAAAACATGTAGGCTATGCATGCGGAGTTCTGAATTTGGTTCCCGGATGCCCGCGGCTCTCACGGCTGACTTCCTTAGGGCTGCTTCTCCGAAACAAACACCACTGAATGTTTGATGGTGTTTTCTAAACTGTAGGCTACTGGCCATTGTTATCATGCCTTTGCAATAACTTGAAAAACATTCCCTGGGCAGTGACCTATCATTTATACATGCCATTTTTTTTCTTACATGTTTTTATTGATTTTATTAAGCTATATACTTTTCTCTGATCCCCTCCCTCCGCCTCCCCTTCTGCCCTCACCCATGACCCCCATGCTCCCAATTTACTCAGGAGATCTTGTCTTTTTCTACTTCCCATGCAGATTAAATCACATCATTTTTTAACTCACAAAATGTCTGTATAGTAAAATGCAGTGAAAATTACCCAAATTACTATCAATGCTCTTCCAAACTTATTTTGTAATTCTTGCTTAGAAATGTGCTGTCTTTAGTAAATTCCCTCATGTTCATTCTTGAAGACTCAGTGTAAGCTCCTAAGGGCCCGTCCTCTTTGCCACAGGCCTACCGAGGCCGCACACTTCTTAAGGCTGCATCTCTTTCGGTCCTGCCTTGCCCTGGCTTCCTTGCCAATTTTGAATAAATCTATCTGTGAGAAAGCAAACATGAAGCGGCTGCCACCAAACATTCTTATTGCTTATTTTTCTTCACTACTAATCCAAATAAAATGATACTGTATAAAAAAAAACTAAGATGAAGAAGAAAGTCTACGTCTGCATGAGTTGCTTAATCGGTGAGCCTAAACACAGTGTTTACCGAAACATTTTCTACATCAACCATATTTAAATAGTGTTTATTGTAACTGGGATTCTAATAAATCATACACACAACAGAATTTTTAAACTTCCAATCTGTACCTCTGAAAACCCCAACTCTAGATTAGCAAATGGGATTTACTTCATGAAAATTGCCCAAACAGGTGGCTTCCCTCGTCTCTGGCATCTCTCACTTCAGTGATCAGTGTGTTTCCAGGTTTCCTGTATGTGACTAAGACACACTGTGTTCTGGGGACTGAAGTATGAATTTCCAAATATAACCACACCTTATATCCAGTTTTTAATTTGAGGTATCAGAGAGCAACCATATCACATTTGATTAACCCTCTTTCTCTCTTGTTCCTTACCAAAATGAGCATAGGGACATAAATGTTCCAGTGACTTTGTAATCGTAATAAATTACTCTCTAGTTGACCTTGATGGCATTTATTTTTTCACAAAAAAATAATCTTGACCTTTTTGGTATCCTCAAGAGGAATGGTAGATGACAAACCATTTTTCCCTTTCCATAAGCAGAGAACACCAGGGTTCTCCATAAATGAGGCGACTGGCATTGTAGGGAGCAGGGAGCACAAACAGGTGGGTTTCAGGAATGACTGTGGAGAGTATGCACCAGACAGGGGTGAGGCCTCCCAAGAGAGCCGCCCCAAACAAACCTTCGCACAGGACATGGGCAGTACAGTTCTGGCCACATCTCTAGGGCAGTATAGAATTGCAAACAATCAAAAACTGCTTAGTGGTTAGGATGCACTCTGAGAACATATCCGCAACCAGCTTCATAACTGTGCAAACATCATGGAGTATACTAGCACAGACCTAGCTGGGAGGCCTTCGTGGCACACCCCTGCCACACACTGCCACGTTTGGGCTGTGAACGTGAACAGCCGGTCACTGCACCAAACACTGAAGGCAGCTGTAACAGAGAAGTAGCCGCGCTTCTAAACTAACTAGAGACAGTAGGAGCAGGGGTGCATGGGAGTTTTTCAACCCCACTGTAATTTCGTGGGACCACTGTCTTAACTGCAACCCATCTTTAACTGAAGCCTAGGCTGGCACCGGCAGTGTGGAATGTAAAAATAAAAGAAGACAGAATCTGGGGAGGTAAAATTCTTCTCGATGTTATCTTCATTTTGAAATCACAGCACTATACTAAAAGACTGTGTTTCCCAAAACCCAACTTTAAAATTTCTTCGTGCTGAAACCATGTCTGAAGATTTGAGATTTTTTTTTGTTTTTATTCTGATTTTTTAGAGATATGGATGAAGGAATAGTACCTGTGCTAGGATTCATCTTGAAGAATTTTCCATCCGTCAGCAGGAAATACGACAGCTGCCCATTCTTCCCGGAGTCAGCATCTTTGGCTGTCATTTTGCCTATCACCCCTAAGGGGATAGGGCTCTCCTCAACTTTCAAAAACACCTTGCCCTGCAGGAAGGCTGGGGAATGGTCGTTTTCATCCAAGACATGAACGATGACCACAGTGCTTGCATTCTGCAGCAATCCACTCTCCGGGATCCACGCCAAAACTTTAAGCCTGTGTGTCTGTGTAGATTCATAGTCTAGCTGTCGCTGCAGGAAAATCCACCCTGTGTGAGGGTGGATTCCAAACACTGTAGAGTCCACGTTGGCATCCAGGGAGTATGTCGTCTTAGCGGCTGGGTGCTGTGGCTGCAGCGGGTAGGCTTGTACCTGCAAGATTTGAGTCATCAGCGGGAGAGACTCGCTAACTTCCACTTGATAGACCAAATTTTCAAAAGCCACGGCTGGCCTTCGTTCTTGGCGTTCGATGACTACTGTGAGCACCAACCGGGATGCCTGGGGAGGAGTGCCTTGGTCCTCAGCCACCAGGGTCAGCCTGAGGTCCCCGTGGCCCTCCAGACTCTCCCTGAGGTACAGTACCCCACGACCTCGGTCCATGCTGAACATGCTTGGTTGAGGGTTTGCAATGCTGTACCGGACCAGTCCGTTCAGCCCGCTGTCTCTGTCCTCTGCGCGTGCAAGGTACAAGGCTGTGCCAGGTGGAGTAGTGGGGGAGACCCTAATCTCATCCGAGGCCGTGGGAAACTCGGGACGGTTGTCGTTGACATCCATGACAGTTATGTTCACTTCCGTGCTGCTGCAGACCGGGGAGCTGCCGAGCTGCGCCTGGACAGTTAGGACAACCATGGGCTGGGCTTCGTGGTCCAGAGGCTTCAGGGTGCTGATACTGCCCAGCCACCTGTGAATGGAGAAGGTTCCATCCAGATCGCCAGAGGAAATTCGGTAAGAGATTGGTTCTGAGGAATCTGAAAACAGAGAAAAGTAAAGAAGCAATTGCCCACCGTGGAGAAGAACGTGGTGAAGCCTCTGCCATCCACAAGGGTTGGTGAGACACGTGCTTAAGGCTTTCTTAGGGATCGAAGAGAGCTTCCAGTGGACAATAAACACGCCATTGCTGTCTTTTTCTTGCGTTAGGTAGAAGAGAACCACATTAAGAAAATAATGTCAACATCTTTTTCAAGAAGCCAAGCTAAATTTATGTTGGTATTTTTCTATGATGTCCACCTTGAGGATGTCAAATATCCTCCACAGAGGTGGAAAGACAGAGGGAAGAAAGGACAGGAAGGACCAGCTCTCACAGAGGGGTCTCTTTCCAGACTTTGTCCTGAAGAGGCGCCACTACACACGGCAAGAAAGCCAGGCATGAATATTTGCTCAACTGCTGTGTGGATCCTTAAATCAGTCAGACTGGGAGCAAAAAGGGAAAGCTTAAATAGAACACATTTACACTAAGACACCGTGTAACTTACTGTGTAGTAAAAGGGAGTTATAGGTAGTTTAGCTGGAAAGCTATATAAAGTAAGTATGTGGGTTGTAGTTATGAAATAAATATAGTTTAAAAAAATATTCAAGTACATACACTTTGAACACCATGATTATTCTGTACTATATTAAGCATTCTTTTGAAAATGCCTGTTCTTTCTTTTTTACTTTTTCTTTTTTTTTTTTTTTTTTTTTTTTTTTTTTTTTTTTAGGTTTTTCAAGACAGGGTTTCTCTGTAGCTTTGGAGCCTATCCTGAAACTAACTCTTGAGACCAGGCTGGCCTCGAACTCACAGAGATCCGCCTGCCCCTGCCTCCCAAATGCTGGAATTAAAGGCGTGCACCACCACTGCCTGGCGCCTGTTCTTTCTTTACCAAGAATTGTGAGCTAGGCGGCAGCAATGATGGGACAATAAGCAGGCCGAGAGCCACACATTCCATTCATTTTGTGTGGACTGAAGGAAATACTTAAGGTGGCATGACCCGACAAAGCAGGAAATTGTACAGTAATGGACTTGGGGCAGCATTGAGAATTCAGCACTTACTCAAGGACTCCCTTGCCTTCACCGTCCCAACAAGAGTGTCCTTGGGCACGTCTTCATACATGGAGAAAGTGTACTTAGGCCTTTCGAACTCCGCAGGAGCCAGCGTGGTTTGCAGAATGTGGATGGTGACGTCAGCATTTGTGGTAGCCGCGAGTCCACCACCATCTCGAGCGCGGACCATCAGAAAAAGTGTGGTCGCTTCCAAATGGCTGAGAGCTGATGTTAAGTAGATAACACCTGGGTAGATGAATGAAAACATCAGCGGGGAGGCGCTGATAGGCAGTGATTGCTAATGCAAGTGTCTGGTCTCTAAGGTTGACTGTGTCATGTTTAATTTTATGAGTTCACTTGACCGGGTCTTTGGTTTTCCCATTTCATCATATAGGATTCTGAGTATGTGTCAATCAGTGTTTGAAGATGAGATTAACATTCAAAACCTAAGGCAGAATACAACATCTTTCTCTCTAAATATAAGTGGGTCGTATTCAATTAGTGAAGGCCTGGGCAGAGCACAAGAGCTAACACACCTCAAGTGGAAGTTGCCAGCCCCCCTAACTGCGTGAACCAATTTCTTGTAATCAATCTCTTCACATACCATTGGCTGTTTCCCTGGGTAATTTCAATTGATACATCTATCTTACAACAAAGGAACTTGAGCATGCTTGTAAAAAGGATGTTCAAATTCTTCCAAGCAATCATTTTCTAAAGTTTAAGCATTAGACATTTTGGGAGCATCTCATCTCATCAGAAGAATTTATGCTGCCCCCCTTTTTAGTCTATGATATCACCAACTCCAGATAATGGAATAGCATCTCACGTGTTCTAATGAGAAGCTAACGCATCTTGGGTGACCACAACCTGCCTGGGTGTTAGAATCCTAAAAGAAGTTCAGAGTTATTCTTGGCCACTGTGATTGATTAGTTTTGTCAAGTTTACACAACCTCGGGTCTCCAAGGAACAGCGCCTCCATGAGGGATTAGCTAGGTGGGCTCAGCTGTGGGTGTGTTTTTGGGGAATTGTCTTGACTGATGCAGGAAAGATCAGTCTGAATGGGCAGCACCATTCCTAAGTTTGGGGGCCCGGAAATGCTTAAGAGTAGAGGAAGTTGGCTGAGATGCATTTATTCTCTATCTGTTATGGGATGTGATATGACTAACCAGCTCAAGTTCCTGCCCTGACCTCCCCATAAGAATGGACCTACAGCTGTGAAACCTATAATCTGAACTGTAGGCCAAATATACTCTCTCAAGTATGGTGCTTTTGGTCAGGGTATTTTAGCACAGCCACAGAAAAGAAACTAAGAGCTACAGAGAGAGTTAGAGACCAGCCTGAGACACATGGAATACTGCCTCAAAATGAATGAATAAATAAATAAACAAATGCCCGGGTTTTCAACAATTTTAATTCCCTGATACTAAGTCTCCCAGAAAGTTAATGTAATAATACAACACCTCTAGTTTCTTTTACCTCCTGGTTTATTGATGTATAAGTGAGACATAAAATTATACCAGTTCAAGGTGTAGAATGTCTTCATCGTTACTTGCTAGTCTGCCCAAACCCTCAAAACTCATTCCACAGATAGTTTTTAAAATAATAGAATATAAATTGCTTCATTATTCTAGTCTGACACTGTTCGGAAGATTGTAGAACCTTTGGGAGTTGAAGCCTAACTGGGAAAAGTGGATGTGGGGAGAACTGCCCTTAAGGTTATTAACCCTTTTCAGTTCCCACCCTTTCTCTGCTATTGGTGCTATGGAGACATGAGCAGGAGCCTTGAATGTCGGCTGCCACAGTCCGAGCCATCCTACTATCAATCCTTTCTCACTCTGACGGATGAGGTCTCAAACCATGAACAAAATAATACATCTTCCTTTAGCAGAGGCTATCTGAAAGGTTACCAAAACAAGAAGATGCAATAGTCAGTATGAGCTGCTACAACAAAAATAACATGTCTCAGGAGGTCTGAACAATAGAAATTTACTTTCCACAGATCTGGAGACTGGAAAGCTAACCATCAAGGCAACACAGACCCCGCCATCCCCCCCAAAAAATCCGGTAAGTGCTTTCTTAACAAGTTTGTAGCTAGCTATCTTTGTATTACATCCTCACAGGGCAAAGAAACTGGGCTTTGATCTTTCTTTTCAAAGGACATTTTCTATTGAGTAATGAAATACATAAGTCAAGGTACTTTCCATCAGGGCAGAGAAGGAAGGACAGAAGGTGCATGAAGAAGTTGGTCACATTGTGTTCAGTCAGAAAGAAAAAAGCAATGGATGTTGTCCCAGCTCACTTTATCCTTTCAAACAGACCAATATACCAAATTGTGGAATTTTACAAGTGTTTCTACCTCAATTAACCTCGAAAAATAACCCTCCATAGGCACTACCAGAGATTCATCAGCAAGACAGTCCTCCATAGGTACCCCCAGTGACCCATCAACAAGACAGTCCTCCATAGGTACCCCCAGTGACCCATCAACAAGAAAATCCTCCATAGGTTCCCCCAGAGGGTCACCTCCCGAGTGATTCTCATTCTTAACAACCTGACAGTTGAGACTAACCATAACAGGTGCTGATCTCATCATGGGCTTCTATCAATCAAAACATCACCTAAATACAATTAACCATGAAGACCCTGCCTCCCAATGCCATCCTGTTGGGGTTAAGAGTTTTATCCCTTGGATCACAAGCATAAAACCAATAACATAAGGGCAATGTCTAAAATGTTTAAAGTATAGTATCAACACAATGGCTAACAGAATGGAATCACACAAGGCTCCAGATTCCTAGTCCACTTAGAGGTTAGTCCCAGAGACCCTGAAGTCTGTAAAGGTTTCCTTTAGTTCTTACTTTTTTACACTTGAAAATCAATGAATCATGGAGGAAAACTACCCTGTAACAACGTAGCTCACCTCAAAAACTCAGTCTAAAATGGGAAACACTGGAATACTTGAATCCACAAATACAATTATTTTAAAGACCATGTACCAGAATTCTCCTCATTTATAACTTACTACAAGAGGCCTCCAAACAGATTCCAATGTAACCCTTCATTTAGATGACAGTCCAGGGACCCTGAAAAGTCATGTACTTATTGAATTGCATTGCTTTTAAGACCATACAGATGGCCTAGAGAGATGGCTCAGGGGATAAGAGCACTGTGTGCTCTTTCAAAGGACCTGAGTTCAATTCCCAACAACCACATGGTGGCTCACAGCAATCTGTAATAAGATCTGGTGCCCTCTTCTGGCATGCAGGCATAACACTGCATTAAAATAGAAACACATTTAAAGATATTTAAAAAAAAAAAAAGACCATACAGACTAGCTACTGTTCTAGAGGAGACACTGTGGTGTTGAAATGATTATAGGAAAGTAATTGTCATGCAACTCCTAGGCACCTATCGAAAAGAACTTCCTCATATCAAATCTTATCATAGGCATTAAAAAAAGTTTCCCTTCTAATTGATACATTCACTATTTAAGGTATATGGAATTGTAGTTCCTGTCACAAAACTAAACACTCAGAATGCCTTGATTCTTAATGACATTATCTGACGTGAGACTCTTACGAATCCAAGTCTTTTGAACTTGCTTACGATGGCTTATGAAAGATAAGTCCATGGGAGCTGCATGGCCAGTTGAGCTACGGTGGTATGCCAAGAGCATGGGCTCATTCTCTGAGTTTTAAAGTAGCCATCTCTCTCTTACATTCTGCACTCCACGACAACTGATTGAAGTCTGGGGTGTTTATATGTCCTTGCCTTCAAATGCTAAGAATGTTAGGCTTCTGATTCTATATGCTAGTTTTATGTTCTCGGCACTAGGTCACCTCGTGGACGATGCTGATTAAATTTGAACAGAAATCAGACTGCACATAGAGCTGGCATCTGAGACATTCTCCTCGTGGGGAGCTGATTCATGGAAGCAAGGCAAGAAACTCATTCCTTCGAGTTTATGGAGTAATAAAAGAGACCGTGGAGACCGTGGAGACCGAGTCTCAGCCTCAGATCCAGCTGCCTCCCAATCCTGCTTTTGTCAGCTGTGGAATGACACCACTTAGTGTGCAAATTCGCTGTGAGGCTCAGGTGAGCATATGCAAACAGGTGGTTTAGCATTGGCCTGACATTAACTGTCTCCATGGTACAGCACTAGCTCCCTTTCCTTCGTCCTAAGGACTGCGGGGTTAGGTAAATCATTCCATGTAGCACAGAAAATAGGATCATTTATGACGAGTGATCAATTCAGCGTTCTTCTTCAGAAAGGTAAAGGTGGGACCATCAGAGTAACATCAATATTCCATGAAATCCTGTGAAAATGAGTACGTAAGAAACTGACTCAAAGCGCTGACCAGGAAACCATCTGCCATCACGACTTTATGTCTAGCAAGTCACAAAGAAGAATTTTGGAGAATTATACCCCTCCTCATACCAGCATATCCCACTTCCTCTAATAAAACGGCAGCTTTATATAACCCAGTCTTAGATAGGTGTGCATTTCCTATTTAGCTTCATCTTGTGGATGGTTCTATTATTGGTTTATATATGCCCATTGCACATTTAATTTAATAGTTTAAAAATACTTAAAGAATCTTTCCTAACTTTGTAAACCTAGATACTGACATGAGCAATTGTCACAAGTATGACAGCTCCCATGTGGGAGTCCCAAATACCCTACCCACAGACTAGGCTGAAAGACCAGAGGCTCCTCCTCCTCTCTCACTTGGTCACATGACATATTCTGAAAATTCAAAAGAACCAACCGCACAGATCTACTCCTTCCAACCTATCACCAGCCTAGTCCTAACGTGTGATTAAAGTATTCAATCTAAAGGAAAATCTTCTCCGAAGCCAGACCAAAACTCCTAGAATACCTGAGGCCTATGTAGTTGATTCTGTCACCTGAAGGAAACCCATGAAAGCCACAATTTTGGCAACAATAGAGTGAAGAATACCATATTATCTGAAGACTAGATCACTGTAAAGTCAACAAAGTCTGCTCCCAAAATGCATGTCTACTTACAACCTGTGAAGAAGGTTTTCATAATAGGGTCTGTGCATGAAACTCAAGTGTCTCAATATGAAACCACCCTTGACTTATGGTGGTCTCCAAATCCAATGATTGCAGTGCTTCTAAGAAGAAAAGAGCTGAGTGATGGTGGTACACACCTTTAATCCCATCACTTTGGAGGCAGAAGCAGGCAGGTCACTCTGAGTTTGAGGCCAGCCTGCTCTACAGAGTAAGTGTCAGGACAGACAGGGCTGTAACACAGAGAAACCCTGTCTTGAAAAAAAAGAAGGAGAAGAAGGAGGGGGAGGAGGAGGAGGAGGGGTGGGAGGAGGAGGGGTAGGAGGAGGAAGAGAAAGAAATTAACAAAGAAGAATCAAAAGTAAAGAAGGTCACACAGAGATGAGGGCAAGGTTGGAGATGTGCTGCCAGGAGCCGAGAGTTGCTAGCAGCTACTGGGAGCTCTCTGGAAGAGAGAACACTTAGTTTTCAGAATCCACAGGCACCAAGTCCTTGGTTTCAGAATTCTGGCCTCCAGAACTCGGAGTCGGTATTATGCTGTTATTATGTTGTTTGCTACAACAGCCCTAGGAAAGCACTCAAATAGTGACCTGGTGGAGCACAGTCTTTGAAGCTACAGAGCCTTGGTTTCCAGGGATGACTTGACTGATCCTGTGTAGTCCCTGTCTCTCTTCTGTGCATTACCTTCTGATTAAGGGAAAATGGTTAAAATGGTCAATATGGGCAGAAAATGGAAAAAAAGCCAGTGACTTGTAGAAAATGGTTAATCAATATTGCCAAAAACTGAGTTATCACAAATTTAGTTTAAAGACCTTGACTGACTTTTGTGGTTTTAGAATCAGGTCACACCTCATGGTTAAAATGTTCTCAATGAGCCAAGCATAGGAAGTTGACTTTATAGACAGAAAGGGGTAAAGAAAGAAGAAACAGAGAAAGGGGTGAGTCATTTCAAAGCTATTTTTCTTATAAAGATTAAAGCAAAAGGTAATTCCCTATGACACTGGCTAAACCTGTCTGATTTATGGATCTGGATCTGAACTTTCTCCTGACATCATTCAGAAAGTCATAAGTGACTGACTCCATGTGGGTTTGGTCTGTGGAGCCTGGTATATAATCGGTAACCCAGTACAGATTCTGCTTAATGCTATTCATTATTATTAATAGACCAGAGCTCCATATTGTTATGCCTTTAAAGCATATAATTTGCCTGCTCCTTCATAGGAAGATTCTGACAATGGGTACAAACTATTTCTGAAATATTTTAAAAAAGATTAAGTACACACAACAAAGCCACGCTTCCATTATTGCTGCGCTTCCTGTCTATGTAGGGTTCAGCGGCTAGAGGAAATTACAGCCTGCGTAGAGAAACTCGTGTGTGTGTTAGCGCGTGTGGCAGTTGTAGCCAAATGCTGACTCACGTATGTATTTCAGTGCTGCTATAATTACTTTCCAAAACATAAACAAGGAGATAACTGACAGATGCTGCTGGAATGATAAAAGAGAAGGTTAGTTTATTTTGGTGTTCTAGAAAAAGCAAAATTAGATGATGCATAACCGATGCCAGGATATCTGTGAGGAGCGGTGACAAACAAAATGATTCTTCTCCCTTTATTGTCTTCTGGACTGTCTCTGCTCGAGCCCAGAGAATGGACTCTGCGCATCTGAAGATTTCTGCTGTGACAGGATGAACTGATGCCTGCTCCACCTAACAGTCTCACAGGAGACAGAGCAGCACACTGAGCATCTGAGTTCCCTGGGAGACAGAACACTAGCCGCATCTGCCTGCCGAGAGTCTATGGAGCTCGGAGAGCAGCTATGCATGAAGCAGACGTGCAACAGATCTCTAGGCACTTCCAGTTTACCTCAACGTAGAACACCGAGACCCCCACATACATTGTAGGGGGCCCTCTAAATGGGCAGAAACAAACGGTTTATTACCATCACCCGTTACATCAATGCCTTGTTTTTTAAGGCATAGCAAAGGTGCACTAACTTCATAAAGAAAAACTGTTTATAGCCCATAAATATTTTGTCCTGAATTGCTTTGCCTTTAAATACCTTACTAAAGATTTGGTCAGATTCTATAACTTGCTCTAAAAATGTAATATCCAGCATTAGAGACATTAAAAATCATTTGACAGCTGGAGAGGTGACTTTGCAACAAAGACAGCTTCCTGCTGTCCAGAGGACCTAAGCTGGGTTTGCTTGTGCCTACATTGTACAGCTCACAACCACCTGTAACTCCAGCCTCAGGGGATCTGAATTCCTCTTCTGCTGTCTCTAGAACATCTGCACCCACATACACACACAGATACACACACACACATACAGATACACCCGCACACATACACACACACACATACACACACGGACACACAGATCCCAGCCATCCCGTAGCCTGTCACCTCTACTGAGCAGACTAAATGAGGAGTCCATTCTAAACCAATAAGGCTGACATCATGAGCAACAGCTTCCTTTATCCTCAGCTAACTGTGACCCCAGGTGAGAGGTAGATCACCGTCCCTCCAGTCACGGGAGGTGTAGGACCTGGAATCTGTCAGAGCAGAGAGGCTCCTGGAGGCAGATCTCCCCACTGTCTTCACCGCACATGCTCAGAATGTCTGCAGAGGCAGCGCTTTTCGGCTGCGGTCCTGTCATGTCTCGTGACATTCCTGCCTCTCACATGAAATGAGACAACTGCAGGACATCCAAACTACAGAAAGGAAACTCATACGGAACTTCTGCTTCTGCAATGACCCCTGGACTCCTTTTTCCAAAGCAAGTGCTTTGGAAAATGTGAGCATACATCCTCTGAAATAGTAAGTCAACAATAAAAAAGGCTAAAAGTTGAGTCATGTCAGGAGACATTAAGCAACATACCGAACTGAGCCTTGACACAGATAATCTGCCAAAGCCTAGCGATCTTGAGTGAGTTTCCCCTTTAGTGACCTCGTGGTATTCCATGGGCAGAAAACCAGACCACAGTCTCTAGAACAGGCCAGGGATTGAGAGTCTGTCCAGACTTTGTCTGATAAAATTATCCACCAAGTTTCAGTTGAAAGATGAACTAGAAATAAATCGTTTCATCTGCAGTGGACTGCACAGGAAATTGTCTGACTTGAAACTCTGAGCTAGAGGTAGTAAGCATTTCTTTTGAGAATTCCTGAATATGAAACAGCTCTTGTCTTAATCTGCAGTCTGGATTAACAATACAGATAGCGTGGGAAATTGGAAGCAAAAAGACAGTTTAAGCGGTTCAGACATAGCCCTGGGGATGAGCTCAGTGAGGCAGCATAGGCCAGACATGCAGGATGCCTGGGGTTCTATGGAGTGCGTGTGTGTGTGCGTGTGTGTGTGCGTGTGTGTGTGTGTGTGTGTGCGTGTGCGTGTGTGTGTGTGCGTGTGTGTGTGTGTGTGTGTGCGTGTGCGTGTGTGTGAGAGACAAAGACAGAGAGAATATGAGTGAGGACAGATATATCCTTAAGACATTTGAACAAAAGCAAGACACAAGAACTTCCAGAGGACCCACCCTTATTCTTAGGGTTCAAGAATTCTCTCAATAAAGATCCAAGCTCACGGTTTAAAAAGAAAAAGAGCGAGGAAACACATTAGTGTGAATGAATCTGAGAAACAGTGATTGATTTAAACAGGAAATGACTTAACGAAAGAGACAGATGCTCTAGTTAAGACAAAGATTTCAAAATTAATTCAGCCACGCATTCCTTGTAAGAGCTAAGAGGAGGGCTGGGAGATGGTCCAGTCGGGGCAGTTCAGATTCTCAGCACCCACATCAAAGAGCATACACCTACAGTCCCAGTGCTGGGAGAAACAGGCACGGGAGCTTAGCCAGTCGAGGCAAACCATCAACCTCCAGGATCAGTGAGAGATCCTGGCTCAAAAAACAGGATGGGGAGTTAGAGAAGACACCTGATGGGAACCTCTGAACTCCACTGTGTACATCCATCTATTCATACCAGTACACACATGCACCAGACATGAGCACACACTTGTACACACATGCTCACAGCACACACAAAAGAAACAACACTTCTAAAATACTCTCCAGTTAGTTACTTCTGCTCTGTCTTACTGCTTTCATCTTATGGGTAATATTCATTGTACCTAGGTTATTATAATACCTAGGTTTTCTGCTCCATAATCCACCAAGCACATGACTGCCAGAGTCGTCCACACCCATCAGTGTTATCACATGACTGATCCAAACCTTCACTTAGTCCCTTAATTGTAGCAGTAACCAGGCTCATGCCACTCTGACACTGCATTCCTTCCTAAGTCACCTGCTCAGAGGAGTGCCCAGCATTCCCTTGCCACACTGTCCTTATCAGCAGAGATCACCTCCCACTGACATTAACTGGGTAGAACATAAGGAGACAAAATTTAGGAGGTCTATGCATAGATTCACTTTTCCCCTCCTATTTAAATTTATTTGAGGCAATTGACAGCTCTTCCTCTGTCCCAAAGTGAAAATTCAGAAACTTCCTATGACTTCAATAGTCATTATCAACCAGTTAGTAATGTAATCTCTTCTGATATTTAAGGTTACTGGTGTAACTTAATAAAGCATAAAGGGGGGCTGGAGAGATGGCTCAGTGGTTAAGAGCATTGCCTGCTCTTCCAAAGGACCAGAGTTCGATTCCCAGCAACCACATGGTGGCTCACAACCATCTGTAAAGAGGTCTGGCGCCCTCTTCTGGCCTTCAGGCATACACACAGACAGAAAATTGTATACATAATAAATAAATAAATATTTAAAAAAATAAAGCATAAAGGACATCAGAACTCTAGCCTTCCTGTGAAGTTTAGGGAGGAGGCACGCTCCACATCAGGTCTGGACTCCTTCTCTTTCTCTTTGGTTAGCTCACGCCTCCCCCTCACCTCATTCGCAGGAGTTTCTGAACCATCCATGATTGTAGCAAGGGAAGAGCAGGAGGAGGGTGGATAGGAAGCTCTTTCCTGGCAGATGCTGTCATAATAACATGGCATAACAACTTCTTAGACTCATGTTCTTCCCCAGGGATTGTGTCAGTCTGAGTTCCATTACTAGGCCAAATACCCAAGAGAATCAGCTAAAAAGGGTTTCGTTTGGATCACAGTTTTGGCTCAATGCAGATCACATGTAAGGTAGTTCAAGTCATGATTACGTCTCCTACGTTGTGTTTGGTCTCCTTGTGAGCTTCCTGTGTTGATGAAAGCAAGAGATGATCTATCTGAAAAGGGAGAGTGTGGGCAACAGAATGTTGGAAAGTTCTATCTGCTCTGTGGTCCCTTAGCACTGTTGTATGAAGAGACAACCCACCACGACAACACATGACAGAGGAAGCAGAGACAGAGAAGGGGACATAGTCCCAAGATTCCCTTCAAGGGCACCTACCAAGATCCCTACCTCTCCCCTTTAGTCTTGTTTCCTAGAAGATATAACATCTCCCAGTAAGTAGCATGCTAGTTGTGTACCAAGCTATGATCCAATAGGCCTGGGAAGGACTTTCAAGCTAACCACTGTAGAAGGGGTACTCTGTGCTACTTTCTAATCTGTAATTTCTAATCTGAAGCTGTCTCCGTGGCATCTTCACTCAGAATGTTTATTACTACTTCTCCTCTTCTGAAGAAACGAGGGTATGCCCCATGTGAAAAGACAGAACCTCAAAACAACACCATGCTGCTCTCTCAGAATCTACTGGATCTACAAGCAGCACAGAGCTCCGTTCATTCCTACAAGCTTCTGGAATGTGGTTTGTCTCCACTTCAGAAACT
>NC_022009.1:123529874-123542906 GCF_000317375.1 Microtus ochrogaster | reverse complement strand
GGTCTCCTTTATATAGCCCACATAAAGTTTACAGTTCCTGAGGAAAACAGGGTTTGCTGTTTATTTTACAGCTCAAACTTTCATTTGGGTTCTTATTATAAATACCTACCTAATATTGTCCACCCCAGATCTGATTCTCTGAAATCACTGGGTTTTCTACAACTTGCCATACCAATTGGAGCTGTCCTATATAGTGCCAGAGCCCATGTTCCCTCTGACCTAGCATGGTTATTCTAGATTCTGACACCTTGCACGGTTGTGATAGATTTTGCACAGTTCTCACTATGGCAATTATGTTCAGCACATAAAGATTTTCCTGAGTTACCCTTTCTTTTGGAAAACACATGGTCTCTTTGATGTGGCAGAGTAGTTGAGAAGGCAATGCTGTGTGTTTAGAATATGGAAGGCCCTGGGTCCAACCCTAATATCCGCCCTTCCCACCAAGAAAATAAAAAAGAAATAAGAGAATAAAAAGCAAAACATTGATCCTTTGACCCACAGAAGGTTTTTGTTTGTTTGTTTGTTGTTGTTATGTTAACTGAAGAGTCCAGGAAAAGCAGCAGAAAGGGAACAATCATCAGGCACGCATGCCTGGGTCAAGGACATCTTGTTGAATGAACACTCGTCACTTGATGGAGGAGAGAATTGATGAAGCTGTGACTCTGTATGCCGAACATTACAAATGTCCACTTTCTTTAAAAGATTGAACCCCAGAAAAGACCTAGAAATCTAGGAGAGTCAGAATGTTTGAATTCAACCTTCTTTTTGTTCAGCTTTCCTGGAACATAGCTGACAAAGAGAAAGTAGAATTTAAGTCCAGTGTGTGTGTGTGTGTGTGTGTGTGTGTGTGTGTGAGTGAAAGACAGAGAGAGAGAGAGAGAGAGAGAGAGAGAGAGAGAGAGAGAGAGTTGCTTGCAGGCTTACGTGGGTCTTGAGCTCAGAGATGGGTATCATCATCAACTGTTGCTTCGCAGTCTTGGGTTTTAGACAGAGTGTTTTGTTGAACCTGGAGCTTATCTTGCTAAACTGGCTGGCCACTAAGTCCCAGGAATACTCCTGTCTCCACTTTCCCAGTGCTGGGACTACAGGTGCACACCACCATGACCAGTTTTGTTATGGGTGCTGAAGACCCAGTTTGTATGCTCATACTTGGGCAACCAGTACTTTGTCAACACACTGTCTCCATCTCCTGTGGCTTACATTCTTAAATAAGATTAACTCTAATAAAAGTTGAAGGGCAGAAAACCTCTATAGCTAATATATGTGCCTCACATAAAATATAATTATGCATCCTATGCATACTAAATAGTAAAATCATAAATCATTATGTCTTTTTTTAGCAACTTGAAATCTGTAACTATATTTTTCTATATCTTAACACTTTGAAGCCCAGTGATTGTTTGGCTTCCATTTTTATAATCCTTGCAAATCATGTTTAGCTATTGGTACAAGGACCAACTTCAACCTTGAAAATCAGATAGTGATGAATTTACAGATCAGTGGTTATTGTGTTTTAGTATTTACATACTGAGCTGATCTGTTTTCCTTCTCAGTTTGGAACAACCTAGAATCATCTTCAAAGAGGGTTTTCATGAGGGATTGTCAGAATCAGTTTGCCCTATGAGCATGTCTGTGTGGCACTCTCTGGCGTTTAGCTGATGTGGGAAGAGCCAGAACCCTGTCTGAATCATTATTCCTCTTCAGGGGATCCTGAACAATACAAGACAAAGTCAGCTAAGAGCCAGCAAGCAAGCAAGAATGTGCAGGGTTTTCTCTTTGCTCTTGACTGTGGATACGATGTGAACATCTTCTTGAGTCCGGCTCCTCAGTAAAGTTCTATGATCTGGCCCTGTAAGTTAAATAAACTCTTTTTGCCTAAAGTAGCCTGATCTAGGACATTTTATCACACCCACTAGGAATGAAACTAGGACTCTGCCAAGTCCTTATCCGCGTTGTCCTTTGTCTACGTTCTGCATGATGTAACAATTTTATTTTTTAAAATCCCATTTATTAGGATGAAATGGGCTTTAGATTGATAAAGAAGCAAACGTGTAAAATGAAGATCGTCTTTCAACAGAACCTGCCATATAATTTTAAGTACGTGTCATAGCTAGTTCAGCAAGATTAACTTCCAGAATCAAATATTTTGGAAAGATGAGATAACCTTAACCATGGAATAAACCCTCATTATAAAATAATCTGTAGGTTATTAACCTAACTAAGCTGTAACACATGGGCTTATGGGAAAGAACAGAAATAAGAACAAAGGCCAGAATTATCCCCTAATATGGAACCTAAAATAAGTAGTTCAAAACAGTAGTAACCCAGACTATATAATATCAACACCAATTCCTTATCAAATATTGATAGCTGAAATGTCTCTTATATATTCATTCTGTGATATGGAAACTTACCAACTACTTGAGGAATTAGTTGTAGCAACAAAAAGAACTAGAATGGACATTTTACTTCATGTTGAGAACCAAAGAGCTTCTTAAGAAAAAACTACATTTAATGAGATATTCCACTAAGCTATTTGATTGAAAAAGGCAAGTTCAAAGGTCAGTAGCTAATTTGGTGCTTCATATTGGCTTATATAGAAAGTCACATTGAGAGCTAGTTCTTATCCCTGTTTACTTGAACAAGAGAACCTGTATTTATCTTACCTTTTCTCCTTAAACTTAAAAGCAGTCTCAATTATAGAAAGAAAACATGAATAATAAGAAAACAAGGAATAATAAAAAATAAGAAAATCAAGTGTCAGGTCTATTACTGTGTCTGCGAGTAAGTCAAATTCATAGGGCATCTGAATTGTATTTTGCACTTGGACATAAAAATATGTTCATCTAGTAAAGTTGCTAAAAATCTCAAGAAGGCAGTGTATGGAAAAGATGCTTAAAATAGTATGTGAGACAGGATCTTAACCACATTTTCTGTATTGTGTTGGTTTGAAAGAAAATGGCCCTCAAAGGGAGTGGCACTATTAGGAGGTGTGGCTTTGTTGGAGTGGGTGTGGCCTTGTGGGAGGAAGTGTGTCACTGTGTGGGTGGGCTTTGAGGTCTCCTATGCTCAAATTATGCCCAGTGTCACAGTTTGGCTGCTGTTGCCTGCGTGTTAAGATGTAGAACACTCAACCCCTTCTCCAACACCAAGTCTGCCTGCATGCCGTCATGCTTCCCACCATGATGATCATGACTGAACCTCTGAAACTGTAAGTCACCCAGCTAAATGTTGTCCTTTGTAAACACTTCTGGGGTCATGGTGTCTCTTCACAGCAACTGGAGCCCTAACTTAGACACATACATTGCCTCTTTCCCCTTTGATCACATCACCAGAACCCTTAGAGTTCAATTCCTTCCTCCACTCAGCGAGGCATTGATTTGTTTGTGAAGGTCTTTCCATTTCTGTGAGCCTATGCTCCTGTACTGAAAGCACTCATGAGAAAATTCTCTAACATGCTTGTGTTTCATTTGAAAACAACATTTATTCATTAGGTGCTCATTATTAATTTCAGAGTCTGTCTCGCATGTACAAGAGAAGTCATTTATTCGGCACGGGCAGGCTCACATCCCTTATAAAATGAGGTATGGTATTAATTTATTAACCACACAGCAGAACATCAAATGTTAAGCACAGGAGAACGGCGATCATGATGGATTATGAGAATCGTTGCGTGGTAAGTATCTGAGCATAGAGCTAACATTAGGAAAGAATCTGCCCTGGAAACAAAGAAAAACAGCCCTGCTGTGTAACTTATCATCTGTACTAGATCCTTACAATTCACACAAAAGGCAGACGGCAGTAACACTGCAGCACCGCCGCCCTGGGCTCGCAGCTGGCTGCCCATCTGATTATTTATTTTTCTGTAGTGCAAAGCTTGAACTTTGTGTATGCTACAACCAAACTTAGGTTGGGTAGCATACACCTAGCCCTCAGAGGGATGTCTGCCTGTGCCATTCAGTGATGTCCTCCACACACCTAGACCAGCGTCCGGGACATCAACATTGTAAATATGTTGCATGGATGGTCTAGATTTCATTTTCTACCTTAAATAAATGAGAATGTGTGTGTGCATGTGTGTGTGTGTGTGTGCGTGCATGTGTGTGTGTGCGTGTGTGTATGTGTGCATGCGTGCATGTGTGTGCACATGTGTGTGCATGTGTACGCGAGTGTGTGCATGCACATGTATATGTGTGCGTATGTATGTGTGTGTACGTGTGTATACATGTGCGTGTGTGTGCATGTGTATACGTGTCTGTGTGCATGCACATGTATATGTGTGCGTATGCATGTGTGTATGTGTGTGTATGCATGTGCGTGTGTGTGCATGTGTATATGTGTGTATGTGTGCGTGCGTGCATGTGTGTGCATGTGTACGCACGTGTGTGCATTCACATGTATGTGTGCGTATGTATGTGTGTGCGTGTGTGTATGCGTGTGCGTGTGTGTGCGCATGCATGTGTGTGCATGTGTACGCGTATCTGTGTGCATGCACATGTATATTGTGCATGTGTGTGTGTGTGTGTGTGTGTGTGTATAGGTTACAGGTCTACATCAGATGTTTCCTTCAGTTGCTCTCCACCTTATGTTTTTGAGACAATGTCTCTCACTGAACTGGCAGCCAGCCAGCTCTCAGGATCCTCTTTGCACAGATAGCTCCAGATAAGATTATAGACCCTGAACTGGCAATTAGAACCAAGTAAATAAGACAAAATCGAAGATAACCGATGGCTCTTTGATTCTACTGTGAAGAGTACTTAAAAATGGAGCCTGCCGGTTGTCGTGGTGTACACCAGGAAGGAAAGTATGCTAAGGAGACAGAGGCAGGGGGATCATCACAACTAGAGGCTCAGGAAGATTTTCACCTTGGATCAACAGGATGGCTTGCCTGCCAGGGTATTTGCAGCCAAACACGAAAATCTGAGTTGGATCCCTGGAACCCACAGGGTGAAAGGAAAGAATTGTGTTTTGCAACTTTTTCTCTGAGCTCCACATATGACCATATACACAGCACAACCCCATGTGCACACACACACACACACACACACACACACACACACACACACACACTGTAAAAACTGATTCTAGCAGAATGAAAACATCTATGTGTAAGTTATAAATAGAATACAAATACCCGAGAGAGGAGCTATTAATAAACCTGCTTCTTGTGTTTATTCCTCTTAAAACTCAAAGCAGAGTGGTCAGCTTCTTGCCCACATCAAAGCAAGCCAGTGGACTGAGAAGGAGAGCAACGACGGCTCCAGTCAGCATCTCTCGCCTCATGCCTGAACGCAGTCTCCAAAAATGTTCTTTGAAGGAGCAACAAACAGAGAAAAGCAGAAACAGAACAGGAAGAGAAAGCCACAAGAGCGGACAACCACGACAATGTCACATCCACTTCCAGTTTTCCTCAAACCATTTCTGTTCCCAGAAGAGCACGGTACATCTGCGCTCTGGGCTCAGTGCGTGGGTCTTGGTTGTGTCAAAGCAGATCAGTGAGTGATCTCTTTTTTTTTCTTTACAAAGCAGGAACCCCCCAACACAAATTACACAAGCTTTCAAATAGCATGCATGGTACAAAGAAGGGATGGATTAGAAAGGATGAAAGCAAGAGAGCGGTGTCCTTCAGAGATGCGTGAGCATTTCGGGAAGCTCTGATCATGTGTGCACTCATTGAGACTCAACATTTTTACACTGTAAAACAATCTCGCCTCGGCCTGCTTCTGTAAGAACTCAGGCCCCAAAGGAAGAGTTATAATCAAGGGTTACAGAGATTAGGTTGAAAAATCCCTATTGTAAACAGACTGGTCTCCACCCTGGAAAAGAAATGAATAAAGCCAGAGACAAAGAAGGAGAGAAAAATTCATCTTCACACAGGTTGCGAGAGGCTGAGCGTGCTGAAAGGAAATGGGAGGAAGGGACAGGCCCGAGCATGCTGTCACAGAGAGGATTTTAGACCAAGTTTTGTGCCTTATTATCAGCAGAATTCCTGTGCCATTCCTTGGGAGGTTGCAATAAGAATTCAAATGCTTTCCAATTATTCCTGGTGTCATTTATTTATTTATTACACAAATATTTACGGACAGAGATCATGTCTCAGGACTGTTTATTACTACCAGCTTTGGTAGGAATGGGCTTTATGGCGAGAGAAAGGTTACGAAAACACAAGGACTCTGGAACAGGACAACCATGTTTGCACATGACAACGTCTGTTCTTTAAGAACTTCTGCGTAGAAGGCACACAATGCGGCCATTACAGAAAAAATACACAGAGTCCATAAAGTCAGAAGTAGCAATCCCACTTCCGGGTACATGGCCAATGAGAATAAAATCAGTTTGCCAAAGACACAGCTGCCCTGTTCTTTTCATCATGGTCTTATTCTTAGTAAGTGGGATTTGGGAGGGACCAAGGCCCTGCCAGAAAACAGGAGAGGAAACCACCATACAGGTACGCACAGGCTAGTTAGCCTTTCAAATGATATTCCATTACTTCTGTGGTTGGGATTAATGAGTCCTGGCCTTCAGCTGCTCTTCCCTGCTAGAACCTTCTAACGGAAGTTACTAAAAGCTGTGCCTAGCTTAGAGGATCAGAGGATGGGGTTTTCACCTGTTGGCCATTGACTGCAGTGTATTTAAGCCTGCACGGTGCTAATAAAGAAGAGCTTTTGGTACCAGTGTTTAAAGGTCTGTGTGTCAGTCTGTCTCTGCGTCTGTATTCTCAACCTCCAGCCCCTCGCCCGAAGCTCACAAACTGGGATCTAGAGCATAGAGCACAGACGGGGGCCGCGATGCCCGGCATCTGTAACAGGGACATCCTGGAGGACATACTGCTAAGTGAAAAAAAAAAAAGGCCATGTATAAAAAAGACCACCACTCCCTGGCCTCACAGTGGCGGTCAAACGAAAAGGTCAATTTCACAGCAGCTGAGAACAGGATGGGAAGCTGCCAGAGGCTAAGGGTGAGGGAAACAGGGGTACCTATTTAAAGGGTGTCTTGTTTCACCCAGACAGGATGAAATTTCTGAATATCTACTGTACAAGCTGGTGACTATAGTTGATAATCATGGGAGAATCATAATTGTGCTGACTACGAAAGACTAGAAGTAGTATTAGAGGTGGGCGGAGTCACTAGCTTGATGCCAGCACTTCACAGGGGATGCAGACATTGAAAACCTTTCAGTACTCCGGATGCACACAGCAACATCTCCGTTTCTCCATGTGAACTTCTGGAACATAGCGGTGCAGTGGAGACTGCCGGTTCCCTGGACGACTTTTTCCCACAGTTAGCAATAACACTGCTCCATCCTCTAAAGGTTAAAACAAAACGTTACCAGCCCTCCTGGATCGCTCACGATTTGTGATTAAGTGCAACCGAATTCAAAATGCTGTTTGCCTGAGAAAAGCCTTCTACCCAGACGCACAACCAGCAAACCTGCCAACAACAGTAACCCAAGGCTGCTTCCGTTACAAATGTGGTCTTTGCTCTAAAAAAATTAAATAAATCTGCCTGATGTGTTCCTAGATAATGACCCACATAGAGCACTCGCTGTGATGGGCAATGGCATTTGCTGTGTAGCCAGGAAGGGAGGCACAGGGCTGCTGTGGCCTACAGGGACATCTCTTCTGTGGACAGAACGCCTAACAGCTCATTCTTCAAGCTCTTCCGGGGAGGGGCGTCTGGATGATGAGTGTGCCGTCTTTTAAAAACAACTTGCTAAATACTAAGATCCTACCTCCTGATTGTGGCTGGCGTACATATTGTTGGCAATGTTACTGCCCTATGGGCCTGAGAATGACAGCTGAGGTTCTCGGTTAAGATGAATTTTGAAAAAGCAGAGATAAGCAGACTAATTTCCTACTAAAGTATGTTTCTCTGATCTTTGAAATGTTAAGGGCTCCACGTCAGTGAGTTATTTTGAGCAAGGAAAGTTTTCCCTTGTAACGAGCACGGGGTAAATAACGCAGCCCCAAGCCGGAGGGAGCGCCCCCTGCAGGCAGGGAGGGTGACTGTGTGGCAGAGCTGGGTGAGAGGGCCAAGTGCACCGCATTTCCTGTGCAGACCATGGCTGGCTTGTCCTATCTGTGGTTGTCACAAATGAGACAATGTACAACTAGCTTGGCATCTGGCTGCCACGGTAGAGTGTCCTCTTGAAGGCTAACTGGCTGCACACACATGCAAAGCACTATTAAAGTAAAAATGCCTTCTGTCCATTTCTCAGCGCGGATAAAATAATGGGAATGAAACAAAAAACTTTGGCTTGGCTTGTAGCCTTATTTGGGGGACTGAATATCTATAATTATTTCCAATGTTATTTGAAATCTTACGTCTTATATCCAAATATTCCAAACATTATTTTGGTGACAACAGACATAGGAAGGAGAAAGTAATGTCTGAAATATTTATTTCTAGAAAACCCAGACCACTGGGTTCTTTGGAAGATAAACAGTTACTGCGTTTGGGAAATAAAAAGAATCCCAACACGGGATGATTGGCATTATTATGAAAGTGGGGTCTCTAAAGATCCCGAGATCTCGGTGAGCAGAGGTGGAACTCATCCTGGCGTTGGCGAACAAGCACCAGCCCGGTTCAGACACACAGTGGTGGCCTCTGGGCTGCTCAGGTGAAGCTGTCCCCAGATCACATACCTGTAACAGAGTCAACAGAGAAGAGTGACGGCAAGTCTCCTGGGATGAGTTCATAGGTCACGGTCCCGTACATCCCAGAGTCCCTGTCACTGGCGAGCACGCTGATGATCTCAGTGCCTGGCGGGGTCTGGCCACTGACGCTTGTCACATAGGTCGACGGGTTAAAGACAGGCGGGTTGTCATTCACATCCTCCACCTCCACCCGGACGAAAGCTTGGGCACTGAGACCACCCTGTGAGATGAACGAGCAGTGATTACAACTGGGCATCTAAGTCAGAACAATCCCCAAACAGACTTGAAACAGCAAAGTGGTGGGGAGGGGGGGCGACGTGGCCGTGTGTGATACTGAGATAAAATAACTAAAAATGACCCTAAAACAGACTTCTGAAGCAATAGAACACACATATTTCTATAAATAAATCTTGGTTGTGCTCTTGGGTTATGAATTCCTATCAACAATGAATTCCTATTGTTATGGTAAAAAACATGTCATTAGGGAATGATTTGAGGAATGGCAGCATTGACGGGAGCTGGAGTTATATTACCTGGGGAAAATGCTTCTCAAACAGGTGAAAAAAATCAAATACAAAGACTCCAAAACAAGAGTGTAGTGTCTGAGTTGGTCCGTTCAGGGACAGAAAGAAGGCACAGGCCTCACGTTAGAGGCTGGAGCATGCTATGGAGGTCACTGGGGTCGGCAGGTGACCAGGGCACTTCACCATTACAGAGTTCTGACACAGCATTGGCTCGGTTCAACTTTAGTTTCACCTGCTGGCTGAGGTGCTCAGAGCAGACAGGGAGTATTGAGGGCCGAAGCAGGGAGCAGCTGGGAGGCTGCACAGTCAGCAGGTTTGGAATGGACGGTGACCCTTGCCGAGGAAAGAGACAGCAAAGCTTCTTGTCCTTCAGCAATGGGGTCTGACTTCCAAGTTCTGGAGGGTGAGGAAGAGGCTTGGAAATGGCCTGGAACATTTGGGGCCATGTGAGATCTGGCTAGCTAACAGCTCCAAAAGAGGTAGACCATCCCCAATCTTTGTTGGGTAGAACCAGACCCTTATTGGCTTCAGTATGGTTTCCTTGAGTCGCAGAACCTGAAGAGATCAAGATGCCACTCGGCGGAAGGCTCCATTCCCTACTGGCTGGTTTCTACAGGGCTGAAAGGCACTAGTCACACGACCAGAGAAGAGAAGCAAGCATCGGTCTTAAGCAGCTGTGAGCTCTGTGAAGCGCAGTAACAGCTGTCTGAAGACATGCCCACTCATGCAGCCATGACATGGATGGATTGGGAGAGTAGCTAACCACCTTCGGATCGCATTTGAAGGGGCGATCCACAAGCTGAAACCCAGACCTGGCACCATTACTGGAGCCAAGAACCTGGGCAAGGTAGCCTATAGGCTCTAGCGGAGAAACAGCTACTACTATTTGTGAAATTAGCACAGCATTAAACTGGCTCCTTATGACTTATTGCTACCACCATAGATGAGTGCATCGCAGGCCTCCTCAGAGAAGATCACGGCGTAGAAACTCAGAGACTGCAAATGCTCAAGGCATCTGTATCGACCCGTCCTCCCAAGGCTCAGAGCTGCCTGGAGAGGAGCAGGCAGAGAGGTGACAGTTCTGAGTCAGAGGCAGTGGGTGACTACAAGATGGAGACTTACAGGCACCACTGAACAGTTCCACGTATAAACTCATGGAGGCTGTGACTGTGCCACAAATCCTTTGTGAGCTCAAGCCAGGTAAGATTCCAGCGTGGAGAGCAGAGGAGCATGAAGTCCCAGCCCTAGCTAAGGAGCTATTGTAATCCAGAGCTTCTGGGAGAGGGAGGGTCAGCCTTGTGAAGGGTGCAGACACCGGTAGGGGGACCATGCGTAGAAGAGCTGCACTTCATGGTTTGGGGGCTTGTTTGGTTTTTTTAAGAAGACACAGATTTGTGTGAATAGAGAAGGGAGAGAAAGGAGGCAGATCTGGGAGGAGCTGGGTGGTAAATATGATCAGAATATATCACACAAAATTCTCAAAGGACCAATAAAGATGACAGGAGAAGCAGTTTCTTCGCCCTGCAGTCATGTGGCTTGCTTTCTGAAATGTCCTGGTTTTCAGAAAGGTTGTACAGTCCATAAAGCCCTGGGAAGCACACCCCAGACGGTGTAGTTCTTGCTGGCTCCGCCTAAAGCAGAGAGGAGGGAGTAGACACGATGGAAAGACAACATCTCCTTGGTTCTCCCTGTTCTGAAGGAAAGCATCTGTTCTTGCTTCCCGGCCTCATTTCCACATCTATCTGGCACATCTTGAGACTCTTGATCCCGACAAAAGTCCTTGGTAAGTCACAGCAGTGCGGGGAGAGGACGTTCCTCTCGTTTGCGCCCCCTCCTCTTTTTCTTCTTTTTGCTGCCTGGCTCTGCTCTGGGGGAAGGCATCACGAAGAATGGAAAAAGGAAGGACAGCTAAGCAGGCTTGGAAAGAAAAATGGGCTACGCAGACACTCAGAACATATGTGGAGGGGACAGGCCGAGAAAGACAACAGAACTGATAAGCTAATCATGAATCCAGAAACAGCGCTCATGCCGTCCTTGGGGGATTGAATGGTTAAAGATACAATGTGATTTCCCGTGGTCTGGGTCTAATAAAGTGCCAGAGTCCAACCAGCTGCATTTAGAACTAAAGAAACAGTAGCTGGCTAGGACCACAATGAGAACAATACGAATTTACCCACCTAGCTGTGTGCTGATACAGAAAGCCAGCTAACCCGCGGGAGTCCAGAGAGAGGTGGGGAGAGGGGACGGCAGGCTGGCTAGGAGCATACAGAAAATACACTTGACATCTGGCATGGAGCATGCTGCGACTCACAATGGCCTGCCTTCTCAGCTTTGCTTGCCCTGTTTTCTTTCCTAGTTTATTTCTCCTTCAGCTTAAGCAGCTCCTTAGGTTGAAAGAAGGACCGAGAAAGTCAAACAATGAAAAGAGAGAAGACAACACAAAGGAAATCCAACACCCTTAGCCACCCCTCCGTAACAAACACCTTCATTTGGCGAGGATCCTGATATTAGGAGCCTGTGAAAACAATCGGACGCTAGCTGAACAACAGAGGGCTTAAATGTACTGTCACAGACAAGGGACCTTCTACAGGCTGAGGACGAGCTTGCGGCGTCTCTTGTGTATAGACCCAGCGAGCACCTGCTGAATGCACCAGGTGAGGGGATTTCTTCCTATAATAACCAACTGCAAATGCTTTCAGTTTGCTTTACATCGATTGCTCCCTAGGTTGTTACAATCTCACTTTTTAAGGTTCCTATGGCTTTCCTCCTACAGCGATAAGAAATTAAGGCACAGAGCAGCCCAGGGGACCAGTTGGAGGTACCAAAGACCTGAACAGCAGGTCTAACCTGGAACAAAACTGCGCTTGTCCTCTGAGCCCTTGATGATTTCTTGTAAACGTCTTGTTTCAAAATTCTGCTGTGCTATGAGCCCCTCTTCCACGGAGACCCACTTAGAGACTGAAGTAGCCCCAGTGCCTGTCACCGGCTCCATCACAGGGAAGAAGAGGAAGACAGGCTGCCAGTTTTAAGGAACGCTGTCCAGGATACAGATCCTATAGCAGCTTTCCTGTCTCACAGTGTAACAACAGAGAGTTCAAAGTGCAGGCATAAAGCTCTATCCACCCCATTTGTAAGACCAGAACTGCACAGAGGCAGCCTGACCCTAGACTAAGCTAACTCTTCTGGAAAGCATGTTAGGTGTGCTCCGGCATCTGTGATTTCACAGGTCTGCCACTGACACGAAGGACATAATACAGACAGGGCATTTACAATACTTCAGAACTGTCAGCTATAAAATCCACCACAAAACTTTCTTGAAGAGAAGGTATCTATTCTATGTCTATCCACCCCACATAGAGGGGGCAACTACAGGTCAAAGGAAGGATTCCACCAACAAAGAATTCCATCTAGCTTGGTGAACCAGTAGATTCACTGGGGGCACAGAGAGGAGCAGGGTAGCTGGGGCAGCTGCATCCCTGAAGCAGCACACCATTGGGTGATTGACAGCTCACGAAAGCTGGTATCACTTGAATCCTCTCCACAGCCTGCTCACATGACTCAAGACTGTGGGGCTTGCTGGAGATCCTTAGGCCACTGGGTGTGTTTTTGAATGGAGATTGTAGGATGCTGGCTTATTTCTCTGTGTTTCCCCTAGCAGGAGGTGATGTGCCACCATGAGCTTCTGCCATGAGTGTTTCATCTTTCCAGGAGTCCACAGAAGACGGCTTGCTCTAACAGACTTCAACCTCCAAACCATGAACTAAAATAAATCTTCTCTCTTTAAAAGCTAAGAATCTTTGATGTTTTGTTGCAGTGAAGGAAAACTGAGTATCAAAGGGAGGGCATGAAGA
>NC_022009.1:123524813-123529614 GCF_000317375.1 Microtus ochrogaster | reverse complement strand
AACTTGTAAGTCCCTTACCCAAGGATAAAAACTTCCTGAAATGTTGGAGTTTATCATTTATGTAAGATAACAAACCACATGTTTTTGCTCCCCTAGACAAGTTAGCCCAAACTGGACTGGATGAGCTTGATCACATGCAGGCAGGAGGTACGGAAGCAGGAAGTGCATCAGGATATATCCTTGCCCTTGGTTGAGTCCGGTGGAAGATACACAGCCTTATGGTTTCTCTTTATAAGTCAAATGTGACTTGTCACCATTTTCTGGGAACCCCATTGACCAGTACATAATCCTGGCCGGTACTTTATTAAAGTTTGCTTCAAATTTTTCTTAAAAAATATGATAATGGTCTTATTCTATCCCAGTGGCTTTACCATACTCTGAAATTGACTTTCAATTGAGAAAGGAATAGAAATGACTGAGAAGTTGTAGTAATTTGAATGGGCCTCCATTGGCTAATATGTCTGAATACTTGGTCCCCATTTGGTGGAACCGTTTGGGAAGGATTAGGAGGTGTGGCCTTGTTGGAAGAAGTGTGTCACAAAGCCCATGCCACTCCCGTAGTCCTCTGGCCCTGGTGTTTATGGATGGAGACATGGGCTCTCAGCTGATGATGCAGCTCCGTGTCTACCTGTGTCCATGTTCTCTACTGTCATGGTCATGGATCCTAACTTCTGAAACCAGGACTCCAAATTAAACACTTTCTTCTGTAAATTAACTTAGTCATGGTATTTTCTTTTCATAGCAATAGAAAAGCAACTGAGACAGAAAGGCCATCATCTTACCACCTTGGGACTGCAATTCTTACCCCTATTGAGTAGGAGGGACCCGTATCCCCAGGACTACAGGCTGTTTTCCATCAATAGGGAGACGATAAAGGAACAACCAGAGACCAACTGGAGTTTATGCAGAATTTTCTGGGTGATAGCAAATGAGTTTGAAGAGTGAAATAGTGGCTGGAATATTGATTCGCGTTAAAAGTTGAATTTGAACAGGTGGGGTGAGAAGGTGAGTGTTGATGACGGGGAAGCTTAAGCTCTCAGGGATGAGACTGAAGAAGACTGGTGTTAGGACCTGCCACATTTATCTGGGAATGATTGGCCAGAGGGACATTTCAGATTTGGCCCAAACTCCTTAGCTAGAACACTGGGTAAATGTACCATCCTCAGGTAAGTCAATTAGGAATCAATGAAACAAAAGACTAGAATAAGAAGTTGGGCTGGAAAGATGGCCCAGGGGTGTCTGAAGTCACCTGCACTCATACATGCTCACGTACACACGTGCACACACACAATTTAAAATGACAAATAACTGGACACATTTTAGGTCCCAGCTCCAACGGCGAGCTCTTATCATGAAGACACAGAGTGGTGAGAGGCTAAGCCAATTTATTCTCTAGAGTGTCTGTCAAAATCCTTCCTGAAGCCTTGAGTGGGAAGATGAAGTTGAAAGCTCTTTTGTTTTCCAGACACATATTTCAGTTATAGAATTCTTGATGTAACAAAAGTAGGGAGAGAATGATAAATGCATACCAAAGATTGAGGGCTTTGTTTGTGAAAATGTATCAGAAAAAAGCAATACAAAGCTTAGAAGAAAGATGGTATAATTAAATTGTAGCGCTTAATTGTAGACAATAACTTGACTGCCAATCCAATTAATCGGTTCCATTATATAATTTCATAGCATCCTCTGTGTGTGAGATAAATAGCAATCATTGCAACAGCAAAAGTAGGATATTACAGATGTGGTGTCAGTGGAGAAGGGGAAGTGACCGGACTAGAAAATACATATTGACAGTCGCCATGAAGATAAATAGAGCCTGCGAGAAGATGCACAGGCCATTCAGGGTGCTGTATAAAGAAAAATCATTCTATCGATAGATAAAAACCTCCTAGGAACCACTTGCAAATAGATTTTTCAGCAATTTTCTACCAAGGACGTGCAGGCCATTTATTATAAAGAGAAAGAACCTAAGGAAAAAAACACGAATTGTCAGAATGACTCTAAATAAGTCAAGGCCTTGTGCCAAAGCTCAGTTTGTTTTAAATAAACACATTATGGCCGGAATTCCCACAGCTTGGGCCTAAGATACTTTACCTGATTTAATTATCCCATGATTGCAGTCTAGATTGTTTTTAGGGGCTACCTATTTAGTCATTACCAGTTTTTGTCTTCAGATGTGCCAACCTTCTTAATGACATGATTCTGAGCAGTTTATGCTGCTAGTTAACACTGCACTGTTCGTTAAAGATGTATCACTCTGCCCTGTGGAAACTCTGAGCTTATCACAGAACTTCATAACGACGATGCAGTAACACAGGACACTGGCTAACGTGACATATGTATGTGTATCTGCCTGCACACATATGTATCTGTATGTAGTATATGTGTGTGGATACATAGGCAAGGGTTCACACACTGCATCTATAATGCTGGGGGGGTGTGAACCAAAGCTTTCCCTGAGGTCCTGACATGTGGAAAAGAAACACAGTTTCTCTTCTAAAAGGAGGAATATGCTTGGCAATGCCAGGAAAGGCCTGGGGCTGGGCTATGGAGTAACTGCTTATATCCTGAGAAGGAGAAGCCAACTTTCTCCCTAAATCCCAAGACTACTCTGTGCTAGGTCTCTGATGCTCTTTAGATACTATTTGTTCCTCTTGTGAAATATTGTCCAATGAGCTTCCCACTGACTTCTCCCATGTATGACAATTTCTGCTGACTGTACCCCATTTTGCCCCTGGAAGTAGTATATGAGATGTTTTACTTCCTAATAAACTTGCTTACATGAGCTGGCTTACATGAGCTTACGCAAGACCTCCTGATCCCAAACATCACTGTCTTCTTTATTTTCTCATCTCCTGTCCCTTCCACTTAGGATTCTGTCACCGAAGAAGGACAGACTGGTCCAGGGCAACTTCTGTGGCTTCTTGTGTCTACACTCCAAAGCACACATAAGGAATGCTATGGGCAGATTCTGACCTAAGCAGGGTCAAGA
The DNA here is from genome assembly GCF_000317375.1 of Microtus ochrogaster. NCBI lineage: Eukaryota > Metazoa > Chordata > Mammalia > Rodentia > Cricetidae > Microtus > Microtus ochrogaster. The sequence goes on along the minus strand of NC_022009.1, from coordinate 123,526,622 downwards.
TCAGGAAAGCTGTCAGAAGTCTAATGGCTTTGAAGGCTCCTTCCAGCCATGAGACGCTAAAAGGACTTAAAAGAGATTTTGTGTTCCACACTTTTGCCCAAGATTAAATGTATCCTTCGGTGTTCATCCTGAGCCTATGGATTGGTCCTTCTAGGGGATGAATAACTAAATGACAAAAATACTTGTTTGGGACATGAGCTAAACATCTCCAAAACCAGAGAAGATCCCTGGAATAAAATTGGACTTTGGGATCCAGTTCTGGGACAGGAAACTCATGATGCTCTCTAGGCTCAGGTGATGATTCAAGCAATGAACATCCAGTGACCTTTGGCAGGGTGTATTCATTCCCCAGTGGAGACATTGCTACCCCTGCACAGACTCCTGGTTCTTTGTCTGGACACCAAACCTAGGAAGAGGTCAAATTAACCTTGAAGGTCGGAGTGGCCACCAGATGGGAGCCTGGGAGACACAAGAACTATTTTCTGGCCATTTCCATGAGAGTACAAGGGACTTGTTTATTTTTAGCCAGAATGCATCCTCCTGGAGCAACTTATTTACCCAGGGGACTGTGCTTGAATCCAGACTGCATGACCAAATAGCCATCTCTCTGTTTGGGCACAATCGATACCTATGGAGCTAGCAGAAGCAAATATTTAGACAACCACTGTTTCCAGACAGTTTCTCCTCTGAGAAAGAAAGATAGAATTAGATCATCCAGAACCTTTAACACAGTGTGGATCTTGGAACCCATCAAAGGCTGGTCAACATACGGCAGCTCTGCTTTCTTTGAAATCATTATTGATGTGAAATATTTGTTGATGATGAAATAACATTAGAGGGAGGCGGTGGTTCATGCAACACAGCGGGGGTGGGGGTGGGGGTTAACTGTTGTGCCATGTCATCCCTCACCATGCTTCCGTGTGCTCACTGTGGCTCACTTTTGAGAGCGTTCGGTGTTTTATACCAAAAGCTTACCCCATCCTTAGCCTTCACCAGCAGATCAAAGGTGCCTAGATCCCTTTCCCTGTCGATGTCCTGTGTCACACAGATGTGCCCATCCTGCGGGTCAATCTGGAATGCTGAGGGTGCTTCGTAGTTCTGGAATCCGTCGTAAAGAGAATACTCGACTAAGCCGTAGAGCCCCGCATCTGCATCCGTGGCTGTTACCTATAAGACAGGAGGAAGGTCAGAGACACGTTGGCAATACTTTGTAAGTAATCATGACTCATGGAGCTCCGCCCAGGCGGTTAGTCCCCGAGGCTGCTCAGAAGCAGAGCCTTGGATTAGCTCTCTCCGCTCCAGCTTCCCGCCTGTCCAGTCTCCAGTTTTTCTTCTCTCTCTTTGGAGAATTCTCCTTCTCACTTTCTTGGCTCACTCCAATTAAAAGACTGAGGTCTGCTGTAGGAGGACATTCCCGCTCCTTCAGCCAATAGCCTACTTGGGCATGGCCTCTTATACTGTAAATGCAGCTATAAAGCATGCACCTGCACTTTCTCCCAGCTCTCTTCTGGCTGCTAGACTCTGTTCCTGTTCATGCAGAGTACTGTTATTTAGGACACTGATTTGTAAGTTTCCCCCTAAATAAATAACCCTTTATTATTCATAATTTTGAACTGGTATAGGATTATTTTGTGACTTCTGCCTTGAGAGGTCTGAGGTCCCACAAGCTTTTATTTCCTCCCTGAGTGACCTTGTCTAATCACAAGGATTTATAAGCATTCATATAGCTATAAAATCCTAGAGTTTCCCTCAACGTGTCAACCCACTCTGAAAGCAACAGCTTGAACACAAACAAAAGAGATGGATGAT
>NC_022009.1:123507606-123524268 GCF_000317375.1 Microtus ochrogaster | reverse complement strand
CTCCTCCATCCTACACTTCCTAGATGATACTCTTCTGTCCCCCAAACAGATTAAATGACCAGTTCGCCACCAGCCTACCCCTACAACATAGTGGATTGAGCAGATAACTGGAATGTGACATTAGGGGTGTTTGAGAAGCACACTTTAGTGTTTTTCACAAGAATCCAGCGTCTGGCATCTGACATGTTGGGAAAAATCCTACCTAAAACTCACAGGACAGACTCCGAGACAATGGGCTACCTGGCCGCCCACATCACTGGTACCCAAGTACAGATGAAACTCTCTTTCCTTCTTCTGTGTGTCTTCTATCTTCATATCACCTGTCTCACACTTCCTGGCAAAACAATTCATCCCTGGCAACCAGCTAACATATCTCTAAGTTACTCTTTTCACAAGCTGGTTGGAACCAGAAAATCCAAAAATCTCCCTGCTACAGAGGAGTCATGTCCAGATCCATTTGGTCTGTTCCACACTGATGGCTTTTAATAACTGAGTAACCACTGGTTCCCAAAGACAACAAATACATCTTCTAAAGCCATGTGGTCTCCTCAATAAGTTTGGCTGCGTTAGAAGATCAGTTCAACAAAATAAATTCTAAAACCCATTTTCAGCCTTTAATAGCTTGTATAACCAAGTATTTGGCTCATATGAAAACACGTGCCCTGTTACCACTTTAGGGGGATTTGGGGCAGAGAAAAAATATAAGGGATCGAAAGTGAGAAAAAGTACCCATTTCAGTCTGTGCTGATGGTTCCGAGTCTGAGCTCAAACCCATAAAAGGAGAGTGTGCACCCCTCTGCTGTTCACTAACCCTCCAGAAATACTTACCTTCTGTTCTAGCAACATAACCCACCTCCTGGTATAATGGATTTTGGATGCCTAGAATTCATTTAGAATTCTTACGGGGCTTACAAAGCCCCGTACCCATTTGCTGCTGAAAACTAACAAACAGGCAATGGGGAAAACAGAAAGTAAAAACACCTCAGGAAGAAACCTTGCTGAGTTAGGAAGCTGGGCCACTGGCCTCTCTAGCGACCCCTGCTGATGTCAATGCTCGGAGCCGTGGGTCCCAAGGAAAGCACCAACTCACAGACGGAGCAGAAAGCTTAGAAGCGCAGGCAGGATGCATCTCTGAATTCCCCCCTTGAGCTGACCCCTGCACACTCATGCTCCTCCCCGCTCCAGGTGCTGTCTCACTCACCCCCTCCACACTCGAATTGACGGGCTCACTTCAAACTCATTCATACCTATTCTCACTGGGTTTCATTTCACACATGTTTGATCAAGACATTAAGGAACTTGCAAATTATTCATACGATGTTAAGTGCCCTTCTGTGAGTAGCTTCCTGGGAGCTAGAGAGTCCTTATCACGCTCCTTATATTAATGCTGGGTAAGGGTTCCTTCCCTAGGAACGTGCACTGCGGAAGATTGGAGAGCGTGGTCCTCATGAGTTTGGGCTGAGAAGGGGCTTGAAAGTGGGAATGCACCCACACATGCTCCTGCAGGTCAACATGAGTTTTATTCCCCCTTTCTTCATATCTTTCTTCCATTTCAGCCAACGTACTTGAGAACACAGTTTGTATTCAGAGGACGCACCTATGGTCTTTGGAAGCCTGAGGGTTCTCAATCAGCAGCAGCTGCAAGAATGCCCCTAGGCGCACGTTGGACGTAGACCCCTTCAGTGTGGGAAGGTCTCCTTCCTAACATCAGTGGCCAAACTCATGATGGCTCACAGTCTTAGTCATTTACATTAGCAAAAGGAGAACATTCTCGTTGGCAGTATTAACTCTTTACCTGTTCATTCTAATGTGTGAAGGTTTTAGGAAATCCCCAGAGCCCCTTATTGTGGGGTAGGGGTTTCAGGAGGAAAAGGGGAAAACCTTTAGGTAACAAGTTTAGATAAAATTTAAAAGTAAATAACTCACCCTTTTCTCTAACAATGTACAATATCACTTTCATGGGCATATAGCAGTTTTGTTTTTTTTTTAAGAAACAAAGATCCGAATAGATAGTACGCATGCATCCACAGAACTTCAAACAGAACAGAAAAAAGAAATCACAAATTCTTACATTTGAAGCACTCAGCTATCCACTGATGCTACATCTAAAACAAGACAGTATTATGCCAATGGAATTTGGATCTAACATCGAGGACCCCAGTGTTGTAAGACTGTGGCTCTCTGAACACAGTTTTGGCAGGTTCACTAACAATTCTGCCCTGCCAAGTCTTTGAAAACAGTGGTATCGGTTTCCTCTCTTAGGTTCTGAGTCATCCATCAGTCACAACTAATCATCGTACCCCATCAGAACATGTTTCTTACAGTCTGGTACTCTCTATCTCCTCCCCAAAGAATGTGCCTCGATTTCCTTGCTGGTTCTGGGGGTTCTTTGAGTTCTGGAGTAAATGCTTACTTACTGGGACTGCTTCTCTGTTCAGCCCTTATTGACTATTTAGAATGCTGATCCCAAAAATCACGTTAATGTTTTTATCCTGTAGGATTTGGTAAATATTATTTTATAGGGCCAAAGAACAGCCACCTTAATATGACCTGAGTAGTGAACCCTAGATATGGTGACAAGTGTCTTGTGGGAGAGGCAGAAGCAGACCTCAGACAGAAGAGACAGTGGTGACGCGATCCAAGTCAGACAGCTCCAGACGCACGGATACAGAGAAGACCCTTCCTAGGCCCCTCAGAAGAACAAGACCCTGTCATAACCGGAGCTTGTCATCACCAGGACTGTGACATGTGTTCAAAGCCACCACAATGTTACAATTAAAATCAGCCAGGCAAAAGACAAGAAAAGCCCCAAGGTATATGGAAGAGATAGGAGACAGGTCACATTTTGACATGCTTTTAAACTGTATTTTCAGAAATGTTGATACTGACTATCAGGTTGGATCAATTGCATATAAATGCTGAGGCCACAGGCAAGAAATTATTATGACAAGTTTTATTACCTTAAATATAGGATGAAATTAATTCTACCAATTCTATGGCTTATCCATCGTTCTGTACCCCACTTCCCAAAATGCAACCTGAACAAATGGGGCAGGAGGGTGACATGCTCTGTGCTGTGCCGCCAGACAGTGAAAACAACGCTGTCTATAAAAAGAACTGGCAGGCAGATCAATGAACCCAAAAGCAAGGTCTCCAACAGATCCTGGTAAGACTGCGTTTTTTGTACAATTACAAAGGAAACCACTAAAGCATTTGGGGTTATCCACATAATTGCTAGAAAAATTGGCAAAGTATATGGAGGGAAAAAAATCAAGTTTGATATTATCCTCATGCTGAAACAAATTCTACACAGATGTTAAATGCAAATAATGAGATCATTTAAAGCATAAATATATATTTGGCTAGGCCTTAGTACTGGAGAGAAATTTGAAGGTAAAAGGGGATTTCAAAACTAAACAAAACAATAGACAAATATCACAAAGGAAAAAGTCAAAACAATGATTATACATATAGTAAGTATTAAACTCTGCTATGCATATGAAAGTCTAAAGGTAAATTGTGTATGATATCTACAATGTGCACAAATGCAGACATGCACACACAAAATCAAAGAAAAACTAAATGTTAGAAAATCTATGGAAATAAATGATTTTGCTTGTATTTCAGTGTTTTTCTAACTTTTCAAAACTAAAAATAATTCCAGAGAAGCACAACTGTGGAAGAGAAGCTGGGCATGGAAATTTAAACCTAAACACACCCGTACTTGGTAGGCATCTGCCCTCTGTTTGTTCAGCCAACACGAGCGCCTCTTTCCAGCACTTCATTCCTGAGAAGCCACCAAAGGGTGGATGTGAAGGAGATGCAGGGCCCAGAGCACTGGCATTTCTTTCTGTTGGCTTTGCATGGCTCTGGAAAATGAACCTGGAGCCTCAGACACGCTAAGCAAGCACTCTACCACTGAACCACATCTCCAGTGACATCTTAAGGACACCGTGGCTGGACGCCAGCAAGAAAGCACCCGCCTGCAACAGTGCCCCAGTGGTCCTTTTGTCTGCAGAGCAAAGACGGGGACTTCTTCCTCTCCTGCACTCTAGAATCACAAAGATGCACACTGGAGAACTCGGGATGTCGGACTTGGAGGAGGAGACAAAGTACTGAACAGAAAGAGGGTTACAAAGACCCAAGCATTGAGCATTTCTCCAAGGAAGGAACCAGGTTAATTTTCATACACTTCTATCCAGGCTAAAAGACAGGTTAGAGAGGGAGCTCAGCCAGGCACCTCCCCGACTCCTCAGCACCTCCCTGATGCCAGATGGGTTGGGTATCATGGCAGGAATCTAGAGGGGAGGGTGAGACTTCATATTCTGTAGCTCCATGAGTCCACAATAGAGGGGGAACACCAGATATTGCTCCCTGCCCTCCCCCTCCCCCGCCTTCATCTGTGCATCCAGTGACAACAGAAGAGCCAAAGGGGTTGGGCCACCACATGGCACCATATGACCTGTTGAAAGCCAAGACTCATTCCCTTCTGCAGGTGCCCTAACTCGGGACAGAAGGCCATATGTAAGCTACGCAAACTTGAGTATTTCCACAGACAATAGGAATGTGAACAGCGCGCCACAGAGCCGGCAGGTGTTCTCTCTTGGGGCACGAGCATGGGAAACGTTCATTTCTCAAATGATACGTTTTTCTACAGTTCTACTGAGATCTTTTCCATTTATAGACCCCAATTAGCTCTTGTGTTCTGTGAGTCTTAAGAGCAACCCTCTCCCCACTCCACCCACGAAGGAGAGCCCGAAACACTTGTAAAGGTCAACCGAGAAGAGCTGGATTTGGGGAATTTTCCCCAAAGGATGCATGTTTATGATTCTCTTGGGGGGAATGAGGCTCATAAATTCGAATCACGCAATCTTGACTCTAAGTCCGGCTGCTCCTGCTTGTGTTTTGAGAAGCAAGGGGATACCCCAAGTTTGATTACAGGGGTCCCAACCCTGAAAGGATGTAGTCCAAAATAGAAGTGCAAATAGGTCAGCTGGAACCCACATAGGACCTGCTGGCTCGAAAGGTTCTAACGGTAGGACCGTGGCTGGGAAGGCTAAGCGAGCCCATAGGCAACACAAACTTGAGGGCTGCCGTGGTGACTCCATCCTTCTAGTGCACAGCTGACCGCTCGAGCTTTCACATCAGCTTGGGAACCTGGGCTCACTTCAGCAGTGCCGCTTTGTTGGGTTACAACGCTGCCCCAGAAGGAAAGGGGCATGGCAGCATGGGCTGCAGAGTTTTGCCTTCAGCCTCCCCCACCCCTTCTTCAGAACTGTGTATTCATTGTAAACCTGCTGTTTGTGATGTTCCTATTGCATTTCTGCTTATGAGGGGATATGGGGGAGCATTGCCAGTTGTAAGGGGAAGCCAAATGCTGCTTCTCCTGAGTGGCAGGGCAGTTTCTGTTGAGATAGCAGGGCCTGTGCCAGATCTAACCCACGTGCACGATTTTTCAGTCCGCTTCTGATAACTATGCTCCTGATTCCCCTCATTATTCCATTTCTCTTCCTTCCTTGTTGTTTTTAAGACAGGGTCTTACTATGTAGCTCCAGCTGATCTGGGACTCACTATGTAGACCAGGCTGGCATAAAACTATCTGCCTCCCTCTGCCCCCCTCTGCCTCCCTAGTGGTTGCTCTTGTCAATGGCTTCATATGACTCTGAGAATAGACAAAGTGTCAAACGTATCATCTTATCAAGTATTCCATAGAAACAGACAACACACTCTGTCTTAGTTACTGCTCTGTGGCTGTGAGGGAACACCATGACCATAAAAACTTACAAAAGGAAGTATTTAATCAGGGGTCGCTCAGGGTTTCAGAGGGCTAGTCCACCATCATGGTGGGGAGTATGGCAGCAGGCAGACACACACGGCGTTGGAGAAGTAGCTGAGAGCTCACAACTGATTTGAAAGTGGCAGGCACGAAGACAGAGATTGGGCCTAGCCCACTCCCAGTGACACACCTCCCCCAACAAGGCCACATCTAATCCTTCCCAAACAGTTCCACAAGCTGAGGACCAAGCATTGAAACATATGAGCTTCCAGGGGCCGTTCTCATTCAAGCTCCCCCACACTCACAAAACCATTATGATTAATGGCCAACGGAGGGACAAACGCCTAGGAGACATTTAGGTGCAGAAAATCCCATGTGTGACTCAAAATGGTTTTCAAAGATAAACTATATGTAGAGCCCCTCTGTGCACTGCCCGGAAGCCCACTTATATGGATATCTATCTCGTTCATGACGTTTCTGGTCAACAACGGGACACAGAACCGTTGGTTGAGGGAAAGGGGGTTCCGTGTCTCTGTGCATATTTGGATGAGACCAAGACAGGATGAAGAGGATGAAGCAGTCTCTTCCTATGGTGACTGTTTTAGATGAGTTATCTCTTAGTGACAAGTTCATGATGTCTCCCAGTGCCATCAAGGATGCTCAAATGCCGATTGTGTCTAAAACACCTTCTAAGCCAGCATTTTCCTGCCATGGGTGTTAGCCAGCTTTCCAGTACTGCGGCAAAACGACCAGCATAAATGACTTAGAAGGACATGCTTACTTTGCCTTGTGGTGTCTGAGGCCTCAGACCCTCATGGTTTGTCCCCATCACTTTGGGGTCCCTGATACGACTGAACATGGCAGAAGAGCTGTTATGGAGCAGAGCAAAGCTGAGGGGAAGAGTTGAGGAAGCACCCTTTGGATGAAGGCAAGGAAGCAAGGACTCCATAGCAACGAGAAGGAAAGGATGCCCACGAGGTAGGCAGATATCTGACTGGGTCACTCTCCTGCATGGAGAGAAGTCTGGGTTTAAATGAGACTATGTATGTTGAGGACAATATTAGCGACACTATACATTGTTCAGATCATAGAGCACACGCCTGCTACACTGTGCTCAGAAACATTGATTTAAACATGGACATTCTTAACTCTTGCTAGGTTGCATCTCCCATGAGAATCTGGCTGCTTTGGGCATCCAGAGCGGCACTTAGTCCTGCATAAGCAGCAAGTGAAAGTCTAGTCCAAAGGGAAGGGGATGTTTTTCTTCATGTTGGGTACCTCTCATTGTAAATCAAGGTGCTCAATTAAAGAGTAGCTGGGCAGCTGTTCCTGCCAGTAGAGCTGGCTGTAACCTTGACCCAGATATGTGGGAGTCGCTCTCTTGAAGGTAGTCAAATATCTTCAGTGGAGAAATACAGAAAAGGAGGCAAGGGGAAAGGGAACCAGAGGACACAGGACTTGCGATTCTGAGAGCGGCTGATGGAGGACCGGAAGGAGCTCAGAGGCAGGAAACCCTGTGTGGATTGACCAAGCTTCCTGTGTGAGGGGTGTGCCAAAACTTTTCATGTGCTTCTCTAGGCGTTGGAGAGGAAAATTCCTACGAGCATTTTCTAGGCTAGAAAGTCAGGGCGGGGCACCCAGTCGTACCATTTGGGGTTCTACAGCCGGCCATCTGGTGTGAGGGGAAGAAGATGAGCACCATCAGCTGAGGCCGGTCTGGGATTTTTCTTTTCAGACCCCTCCGCTGTAAATTGTTGAGCTCATTTTCAAATACGAATTCCGTGCCTGTTTTTCTCTGTCCTTTCCTTTGCGTGTTAACGACATAAACGGGCTTAAATTACAAAGATAGGAGATGAGCGAGAAAGGCAGAAACAGTGGAGAGGCAGGGAGGAGCCGGGGAAGGAAGGAGAGGGCAGAGAGAGGAGACATAGGGGAGAGACTAACACCTGCTGCCTGGCCAGAGGTCTCTGTGCCCAGTGCATCTCAGGCCTCTGAGGTCCTTCTCATTGGGGAGAGGTGTTAGCACCCCACTGGGCAGCCAGTCTGAAGCACATTCTCCAGCCTGCTTTAACTGTAATCCTGTAATCGTAATAGCAGTGTTGCTCCAATTTCCCTGCGTTTGACACCTCTCAACTGGCTGTGAACTTGGGAGAGAAGAGAGCTTTTGCTGACTTGGTGCTCATACTCCTCTGTGCTTAGGGCTCCCTGTGTCCCTGAGCCCTCTTTAAGGTCTCTCTCCCTCCCGGTCCTTTCAAATGCAAAACCCACTTTTCCCACATCCCTGCTCCAGGCTTTGCCTCAAGCATGTCTCTCCGCGTGAAATTTCCTCCCAGCTCCACTTCAGTCTGATTAGCTGTTACCCACAATTCACTTCTGCCTCTCCAAGCTTTCCCTCCTGTGTCCTCAGCTGGAAGAATCTTCCTATCCTTGGAATTTCTAATCGCTTTCCTGTATCATTCTGATACTGTCTTTTCCATGGTTGATTTATTTATATGTCACAAATCTTGCTGCTTGGTGAAATTAACAGGGAGCGAGGTGCGGGGGCGGGGGTAAGAGCCACGACTCTGTACCTTGTGTGGGAGTAAGAGCCACAACTCTGCACCTCGTGGGGGGGAGTAAGAGCCAGGACTCTGCACCTGGGGGGGGGGGTAAGAGCCAGGACTCTGCACCTGGGGGGGGGTAAGAGCCACGACTCTGTACCTCGTAGGGGGGCGGTAAGAGCCAGGACTCTGCATCTCGTGGGGGGGGGGGGTAAGAGCCAAGACTCTGCACCTCCAGATACAGATAGAAAAGGGCTCACACTGAGAAGTACAGCAAAGTAGGGCACTGAAAAGTCCATAAAAGTCAAAACAGGGAGAGAACATAAACAGTTGTTATGTGAGTGAATATTTATTAAGCAAAAATTCTTCAAGCTATTTCAAACCCCACTTAATCCACACATACCATTTGGACTAGGGCTTAATGACTGGTTATTTTTCTCCATTTCTGTTCTCACTTTTTTTCATAAGTTGAGCCAAAAGTTTGGGGAAAAAAAGTTAGTCTGAGTCTAGAATACAAACTCTACAGCCAAGAAAAGACCCCACCCATTTGTGTTTTCTGAAACTAACCCAATTTAGGCAGTGGGCGCAGTTTAAATAAAATATCACATCATTAAAATATAAAGCCACTTATTCTTCTTACACATGTTATATTTGGTTTTTCTTTCCCACAAAATTGTGACAACCTTTCAGTTTCAGGATGGCATCAGGTGGTTGCTCAACAATCCTCCACTTGGGGCTCTTCTGCCCCAAGCATGGCCGTGCCTAGTCATGGGATTTTTCGGCCATTCCACAGTTAACTCTTCCAAGAACAGATTTTACTTTTTATTAGCAGTTTTGTCTGTAAAATACCATTTCCCTAACAAAACCCAGGTTTTTGCAGTCACCAATTCCAAAGCCTGACTTCTCACAGCAACAGCAACAAGGGAACAGCAGGCATGGTTGAGAAACAGGTTTTTTTTTTTCTTTTCTTTCATTCTCCCCGGGGCCTAGAAATGGGCAACGAAACTTGGCACATTATCTTGGAACAAAACTCTATAGAAATAAAGAGCTGGTGAGAGAAGGGAGTAAAGGCCAGAAAAGGAAGAGCTTATGCTTGGCTAAGGTCTGAGACGCAGAAGAAGAGAGGGTGGGTACCAAAGCCAACACACTCCGGTTTCCTCAAGAAGAAATCTCATCAGAAGCAGGGCTACCTGCCGCCTTCTTTAAAGAGTCTAAAGTGTATGTCCCCATGAAGTCTTAGACTAGGATCAGTGACATCTGATTTGATTTAAGTTTTATCTGAATAAACAATCAACATATGTAAATTGTTCTACATAGATCTCAGACAGGATTTTTGGCTCCTAAGTCAGCCATTTGTAAATTGTGTCAAGTGAGGCTAACTGCCACCTCTTGGGGTGGCTGCAAAGATTTAAGAAAACGAGGTAGACAAATAGTCCATGCCTGATCTCTAATAAGTTCTCAATAATCTCCGTTATTGTTTCTAATTCTCAGGGTCCACCCCACCATCATTCATACATCAAATGGTCATCCTTCTATGGTCACACTATGTGCTTCCAGAATGTTCCTCCACAGCTCAGCACATCCCTGATGGAGTCGGAGCGAGCCACGTCTCAATGTGCTGACAGTGCAGATTGACTTCAAACATCTGTGGGTTCCCAGGACAGCGGCACACTTCGCTCTTCTTACCCCAGGAGATCTGGAAGATCTGGAAAATCCAGCCCATTATAACATCATCCCGTTTTACGGTACTCCAATCCTACTCTGATCTAACTCACTAAGTTCTTCTGCTAAACAAAAAGTCTACAGCACAGGTCTGCCCGTCTCCCACCGCAGACCACAGGTTGAAAGGGGGCGGGGTCTGCTTTTACATAGCGGAATCCATAGGCAAGACTGTGCTTTCCGCTTGAATCTGCTTCCTGCTAGATGAGATGGATGTGGAATAGGAAACACATGTACGGACACGAGTCCTCGGTGTATCTGCCTTTTACAGGGACTAGGAACAGAAACAGAGCTGTAAAATAGACCGTCATGCCTGAGAGCAGCCTCCATTTTCCATTCTGGATTGATTTTAAATATGGTATCATTCCCAGAACAGTTAAGTACCGCTCGGCTTTTACCTAGCCACCCTTCCCCCGCTTTGATTTTATTTTAACCAGATCAGATGGCACGTAAGATTCTAACATCGGTATCTGCCAAAAAATTAAGACATTTTAGAAAATCTCATAAGCACAGGTCTGTTAATAGTTAGTGACAGTTTATATGGATACATATTTTACGTACTTTGTGTTCGACAGAAAAACAGAGAGACAGTACATTGTGTGAGAGACGCTCCGTCGCTGAGCCCGGCAATGATGTGTTGAGGTGTGGCTCGCATCTGGAGGTCCACAGAGCGTGACAGGAGAAGGGCCGGGACTGCAATGGGCAGAGGGAGGACGGTGGGATGGAAAATGAGCCCTGCAAGCAATCCATTTTCATGGAGTCCTTATGTTTGTAAATAAACACATTTTGCTTTGGTTTGGAGTTACTATTTTTAAGACCCCATGGAGATAAAAATTGTATTTGATGAGGAAAAGGGGTAGTCATGAGGTGAAAACCCAATGCCAGCAGAGGGGGTTGGTGACAAAGAGATCCACACCCCCAAGGCTGTCTCCATCACAATGGCTGTCTTCAATGGCTGTGCAGCCTACAAAGTCAACGCCAGCTGTGCCCAGAATGTTCTGGTGAGGTTTCCATGGCTCCAAGCTGTTTCCACTCAAACAGAGCAACCTAAGGGTCCCTTTGGGAGCAAAGGATCAGAAAGGGAATTCCAAGCTGCTGTGAATGAATTGCTTGAACACATAAACCATAGGGCATTTCATCCTACACAGGCAACCCATGGAGATACCACCATGGGTTTGTAAGCGCATTTTGCTTACAAACCCCAAAAGATTGCTTTCAAAGTGACAAAGCTTCCAAGACTAGCCCATATTGTTGGGAGATGTAAAGACGGCCAAAGTTTTTAGGGCTAAAGCCCTGGACCCAACCACACCAACAAGCCAAGCTCTTCTACTCCCAATATGACAATTAACAGAGTGTGCAATCATGAAAAGCAGGGGAAAGGGAGTGATTTCAGTGCGGTTACACCGGGAAGAGGCGCAAGTAAGGTTCTCCTGTGTGACTCCTCCGCCTGTCTTCGGGGCATTTGCATGAGCGCTCACTAGGAAGCAGGAGTTCAAGCAGCCCTGGTCTAGCTGGCATCTCCTTGATCATGATCTCAGATCTGGTCTAAACGGTGAGCCCACGATGTCCTCACTACTTGAAGGAACAGGGTAGCTTTCGGGCCAGAGTCACTTTCCCTTCGTGGAAAACTGCCCTTACTTCGGGAGGGATCAGTCCCATAGGCTTTTGTTTTTCCCAGAATTCATCATGACCATAGGTTCAGGACAATAACTTATCTGGGCGCCTCCGGCCTTGAAGCAGAATGAGATCGAACAGCCTGCTGACCGGACTGAAAGGTGACAGATGCAAAATGCATGCAGACTTTCAACCTGTTTTTAGTTACCTTCGGTCCAGGTGAAAAGTCAACTTCTCAGTGCCCGTCTGAAAAGGACGCTACAGAGCTACAGAATCGCTTTTAAAGGCCAGGTCACCCGGAAACCAGGAGAGCGGTGCACTCCTGGGGACCCACCCACCATTTTACTCCCGGGGTGAGTTTAGAGGAGAGCTGAAGATGCTCGCGGGTGCTGCCTGAAGCCTTCACCGTTCCTAGTATACACACATGTAGATGAAATATTACAGCTCTTCCTGATGGCACTTCAAAGACAACACACAAGCACCCTGAAGGCCAAGGAAAGGCTTCCAAATCCTTCTTAGGTACCTTTCCTTCTTTCCCAAAGCTTTATACCTCTTATGGCTATGGACTCCTTCCCCCTCTCCAACACTGTGCTGCTTGCTGCCATACATCGCTACTACACAGTCCTCTCCCATCCCTCCCAGATCCTAATTTGTGACCTCCTATCACATGGGATGGTAGAAAAAGGGAGGTCCGTTATTTGAACCCATGCCTTTCCACCTCATTTACTGCCGTGAAATTTATATGCAGGGAATCTGAACTATAGTCCTTGCGGCCATACAGCAAACACCTCCCCCACTAAGCCCCCATCCTTGCTTTAAAGGTTGAGTGCATCGTCTTAAAACTCCAGTTGGCTTTAATTTCCTTCCACTGTATTGATTTCTTAATACTTTGATGCAGTACCTTGTGTCTATGTTCATGAGACATTAATTTTGTATACATGAATATATGTGTATATATAATATATATTATTTTCAATGTATCAATGCCCTTGCACCTTAGTGTAATCCTGATTTCATGACATATGTAGAGAAACATTCTCCTACCTTCCACTTCCTTACTTTGTGAGCTTGTGATTTGCATAAGTGCTCTTCAAAGGCCCACGCATGTCGGACATTTAGACCCCAACAGGGGTGTTATGCTAGGAGCTGCTGGAACTTTCAGGAGTTTGGTCCTAATGGAAGGATGTTAGATCATTCGAAATGTGTTCATGAAATAGACACTAGCATCCTGACTTCTCTGACTCTGCTTCCTGGCTGAGGTGATAGGGACAATGTCACCCTTCCATGTTTATATCGTCTTTGTCACAGGTCCAAAAGCCATGGGTTCAAAGCCACCATGGACTGAAGCATACAAAACCAAGAGCCAAGAAGTCCTTCTCAGTTAGCAAGTTGATTATCTCTTATTTTTTCCCCATATAATCAGTATCTAACACCTATCAGTATGAATTCTTTCTTGGATGTGTGATAGCATTTACCACTAAAAACCACCTTGAGCTGGTAATTTGAAGAAGAGGGACGAGTCATTGTTATAGATCTTGTGCATAAAAAAAGTGCATTTAGGCTGCTGAACTTTTTTCTTTTGCATTCTCTCTATAGCTAGACATTTGCCTGTTTCATGTAAGTTGTCAAACTTACTGGTATGAAATCTTTGCAATATTGCCTGTTTAGTGTACTAGATTCTGTGACTGCATCTTCACATTTATTGCTGCTACTGATAATTCATTTTCTCCTCTTCTTGATTGTTCTTCCTGGGGACTCATCAAATTTAATACCTTTCCCTTGTTAATTTTCCCTAATCTTATGTCCTCACTTATGGGATTTTTTTTCTCTTCACAATTCCTTCACTCAATGTATTTCCTTCCCATATCTTGTATCTTTCCTTTTTATATAAATATTTGTCTATTGACTGCTTTTAATGCATACCCCAAAGTTAATGTGTTTTACTATTGACAAACTCAAAATATTTTCCAATTTTCTTTTCAATTTCTTCTCTGACACATCAGTTATTAAAGAGTGTCACTTCATTCTGGAACAGTCGGCTTTTCTCTGAGGCTAGATGAATTTAAACCCAAGTGGCCACAGGACACAGTTTCTGTCTTCAATAACAAGTGTTTTGAGGCTTTTGCAATCTACACTGAACAGCCTATGTGCCCTTGCCAGCACTGAGTGCTCTTCACGGTTTAATAGGAGGTCCTATAAGTGTTTGTAGGTCAAGAGGAAGATGAATGGGGTTATCTTCTTATCTGTCTGTCTTTCTTCCTGTCTTTTTCTTGTACTTTTTGTGTGTCTACTGACCCAACGATTACTTGTTCCATTACCCTGATTAGAATTTCTATCCCAGATATCAGCCTCCTTACTTCAAGATTTCCACTTACATATTTTCTATAGTTTCTAATGTCTGCTAGCACGGACACACAGGTTCTCACTGGAGCTATTATTTCATTTAAACCCTTGAACACAAATAACTCTTTTAAAGTCCTCATCTGATAAATGAGGCAGCTGCTACTTGGGTGGGGATCTATTTCCCGAGTTTGGATCATCATATTTTACATGGTCTGTTAACATTTTAGCGTATCTTGGATATTGTGTGTGATATAGTATAAATAGCCTAAACTGTATTGCTTTCCTCTATAGACTTGACACTTTGTCCAAGAACCAGGGCTCTTACCTGAAGGATTAGCCCCAGGGTGTGGACTGTAACTAAAAAGACCATCCTAGTTGCTGAGAAAGGGCTCTTCACCTCCCTGATAGAACGTCAGCATCTCCAAGCACCAGACAGGCTCCAGATCTTTGACGTCAGCTCTTCTCCCTCTAGCAAAAGCTGTGCTGAACATACAGAGCTTGCCCACATCTGTACAGGGCAAGCCTAGGCCACAGACTTGTGGCAGACACAAATCTAGGGGACTCTTCCAAACAATTTCCTTTTCCAAAGTTCAGTCACCCTGAACATTGGTTACCACCTCTCAGTTCAACAAGACCACGATCAGGCTTGGGTACCACCTTGTCTTCCACAACCAGAGAAGTGCCGTGAGTCAAAGAACCACAGCGGGCAAGGGTCATTTCATATGCTGCTTTTCTTTCAAGACCCCAGTCCTGCTCTGCCTACTTCAACACCTGGAAACAGTTGTCTTACACATTCTACTTGGTTTTATGTTGTTTAGAGGGGAAGAGCAAGCCCAGTATCTGTTACTCTGTTCTAGCTAAAGTGTAAACGATACTTTACATGTTTTTTCTAGTGAGAACCAATCCACACATGGACGTTAACAACTAAATTCCTTCATCTCATTACAACTTACTCCTAGAAACCCTTCTGGAGCCCAGACAAACCTATTACACAGTTTGTTCTCGGAGGAGTCAAGTATTACATTTTCTTTTGGAACGTGAATCTCTTCTGAGCACAATTCCCTTCTCCTCTGCCCCTTCTGCTGTTTGTTGCTCAACACTGCTAATTTCCCAATTGAACTTGAGCACATGCACTGAGTTTCTGCTAATCTTGGAGCAGGGATAATAACGACTTTCAGGGAAGAACCTGATAGCACTCTGCTCCAATCCCACCCCCAACTCTGAGGACTTGTCTCTTGCAGAAGATTGAAGATGCCAAGCACAGGCAATCCTTTCTCTGTGAATGCATTGGATATCAAAATGCTACAGGAAATAGTAAAGGCCGTCTCATGCCCAAAGAAAGGAATAGTAAAGACAGTCTTGAATTGCCTGATGTGCTGTAGGAGTTAGAAAGAGTCATGAGAGAAAACACCCGAGGAAACGCGGACTAACAAGACACATGCTTAACTCGGGTGGATTCTGAGTTTGAGGGATCTATCAATCTGGGATTGAGGGTTTGCAGATTATTCTCTTACAGGGGTTTCCCAACACAGATAAATCATATCTACCTTAAATTCTGTTTCCCTGGTGCCCCATATCTGGTCTTCATCCATCTGCCATGGAGAGTTGTTTCTTTTTTACACCCCCTCTTGCTTGCTCCATGTAACAAAACCTATGAGCCTTGAGGTTCATAGCAGAGGCATAGGTCGTGCAGGAATTCTGAATAGCAACTTCTCGGCTAACGAGCCCCAAATAAAGACACATATAAGACACATATAAACCTTTCTTCCTGATAACAGTATGTGGGGTTTCTTTTCTACTTCCTAGGAATGATCATCATTCCCAGGCATTTGTTTCAAAGAACCCACATCATTCTGGTCTCCTGCTGTGTGCTAAGAGCACTGAGCCTGTTCAATACCAGCTCTGTGAGTGGAGGATCCTATAGAACCTGGTGACCAGGCCACTTGGTCTCTGGTACTGCACTTCCTGCAAGCTTCCCCAGGGACCACCATAGACTGACTGTACCAGCGCTTACAAAGCTGATTTTTAATCCACTTGCTCCACCAGGACTGTCCCAGGAGAACCACGTTCTGCTGGTGGAGCAGGACAAAAGGTTGTCTCCATGATTTCCTGTGATTATATCCTGAATTTCTCTTCCTGGCCATCTCCCTCTCTTCCCACCCCCTGTCACAACTGAGAATTTTAGAAAGTGGATCCTTCCTTTTGTTCCAGCCAATATATCAAGTAGCATCGTTTCTTTGTGCCCCATACGCAGTCAGTCTCACAGGCTCTGCTAACCACCGTTCCCCTCTGCAGGTGTCAAACAGGAAGTCAACCTTCAAGAGCAAGTTGGAAGTTAATGCAAAGACACCCTCAATATTAATGTCTGGCATATCTACATTGCAGAGTCCTGGCAATAAAAATGCAAATTTAGGATGCTCATGTGTGAAATACATTTAGCTAGATCATTTAAAAACCACATTAACAATATCTCATTTGCAAACCAATGATTCCTCTAATTAAATATTATGATGGTGCCTGATCTATGGTTAATGAACAAATTTAAATAGATCAGCGCCAAAACTCTTAAGAATTTTAGGAGTCTTGAAGAAAAATTTGCATAGAAAACCATCTTTAACTTGTGTATGTTGAGCAAGTTAACCCTTTGTATAATGCACCATCACTAGTTTT
>NC_022009.1:123495954-123507421 GCF_000317375.1 Microtus ochrogaster | reverse complement strand
TATTTCTTTAAACTGGTTTAAAGTTACAATGAGAGCATTTAAGAAATTGGGGAAATTCAGTTCCAAGAAAGAAAAACAAAAACCACAAAATTGCTAATTTAGCACCGAAAAAAAAAGAGAAGAAATGCTCTTTTCTAAAATAATTATGTCTTTATCATCTGGGAACACAGTGTGAGTCCAGAGCACATGTGTAATGGAGTGATGTTTGGATACCAAGCAAAATCACACTTCTCAGCGCCTCTGGGAGTGTACCAACATTGCTCCATGTGTGCCCTCTCCACACACACACACACACACACACACACACAATAACCTTAGCATTTTAGAGCAGAGCCCAAAGTAGTTCCTCTTCCATTTGACTGTCTCTCAGCTCTCTTCCTTCAAGAGCCCTGAGAGCCCAGAAAGAAGGACAAGGGAATGCCCAGTAAATAGAAGAAAACCACACACATATCCCTTGACTTCTACTGTCCGTTAACTGAGGAGATGCTCAATCTCTGTGATTTATATAAACCTAAAATCTCATACACATGTGATGGACAACATAAAACTTCAACAAAGTCATAAGTCCCCCAGTGAATCCCGATCATACAGGATTGAAATACAGAATATCATTCCAATGATCTATCTTCTGTGCTGTTGAATTCTTTAAGACGAACCAAGGTCCCCTGAAGAAGAAGCCATTCTGCCATTCAGTAAATGCGCAGCCCAATCAGCTCTCATTATCACCTCGATGAATTACCTAATGTGCTCGGGAGAGCTGATACCAAGACCCCTGCCCGACCTTCTTCCTTCGGTGACTTAGGGCTTTCATACAGCAACTGTGCAAAATCAGCCGTGGGTGTTTGTTGAGAAAGATGAAATAAGGAAGCCAGAGAGAGAAACTGAGAGAAAGGGAAGAAGGGAGCTGGCTGGGACCAATGAATATAAAGTCTGCACATCGTCAAGTCCAGAGGAAAGTAGAACTGTTCTAAATTACACCTGGTTCTAAAAAGATTCCAGTATTATTACCACGGTGTCCAACTTGTTCCTCAACTATGTCCCCAGTGTGCCCTAGGTCCATGGCATTTTAAATTCCTTAGGCATTGCCTTCTTCCTCTCCAGCAATTAACAATCTGTTTATCATTAGCCCAATTTCAATTCCACTTGCTGCAAAGAAAGCATTTTCTCATCCTTTCTGCTCCACGACTTACTGTGCGGAGGTCTAGCCTGTTGCTACCTATGTCTGGTTTTATAATTGTGGTTATCTTTCCAGAAGCATATTTTATTTTTGTATATGTATGTGTGATATATATGCATGTGCGTGTGTGCATGTGTGTGTGTGTGTGTGTGTTTGCAAGTGTGCAGGCACACATGTGATCGGGTACACATCCACATGTGTGTGCACATGACAACCAGAGGTTGATTTTGGGAGTCTCCCTTGGTCGCTCTGCACTTTATTTACTGAGCTAGGGTTGCTCGCTGACCCTGGAGCTTGAGATTCCTCTGGTCAAGCTGACCAGCTTGCCGCCTGTCTCAGTTCAGGAGCTCGGTGACTTCAGTTGGGCGACCACATCCACTGGCCTCTTACATCTAAATTCTGGTTTGCACACATCCATAGGAAGGGCTTTATCCACGGAGTTATTTTCCAGGTCCCTCACGCTTACTTCTGGTCCACATAGAGTAGAATGAGAGCACCTTTGAAGTAGAAACTGCCTCCCAGGCTAGACCACTATGGTCTATGAGAACCCACTTCCTCTGAGGCTCAGCGCCTCACACTCCCCAACTACACACACCCCTTCCTGCCCCTGCTGTCCTGTGCCCTAGAAGGCTGGCTTTTGTGGGTGGATTATGTATTGCATCTCTATCATTGTGTGACTTCCAATGAGTTAGATTAGTGGGGATGCAGCGAGGTTAGGGGCATTCTTCCTCAGTTCCTGTCTTGTGGTGAGGCTTGGGGGCTGAGGCAGAGTCTTAGAGACATACCCCACTTCTGGTCTATCTTTGCCCTAAGGTACTTGCCCACCCTCTGTTTCTCCATTCTCCTAGGCTGCTAGCCCCTACATACTGCAGTCATTCATGAACTTCCTCTACCTCATCCCTCTACTGCTCTTATAAACAGAGCAGTAACTTTTCCCATAATGATCTGCATAAACCCCACGCCCCTCCTGAGACCCTAATTCATGCACCTGCCTTATTTTTCCTCTTACACTTAATACCCAAAATTGACTTTTATGTGCAGCATTTTGAAGTCAGGACTCCCCTTCGGTTACAGAATAACAACAATGTCTATATGGCAGGTACTTCATCTTGTTCATCACCACTGCCCTCTGCTTCTAGAACAGTGCCAGATGGACAGGAAACAGTTGGCAACAGCTCTTGAAACACACAGATGACGATTCTTTCAGCAGATGAATAAATTCAATGTGTTTGCGTGTGTTCCAATCCAGAGCAATATTTCTATATGTTTGGAAGAACATTCCAAAACACGAAGTTGGTTAGGAAGTCACTTCTCCAACATTCAGAACACAGTTTCAGCTGAGATCTTCGACATGGAGTTTTTTTTTAACTATACTAAAGCAAAGAACTCTAGTATTGTGTGTAGGAGTGGAAGCAAACCAAGAATTCCCTTGGAGTGTACTACAAAGTGAAGACACAGAGACATCTCCAAACAGCTTTGCTTCCTTTCCTTTCCATTTCATTTCCCCAAGGGAAATACAGCACTTGCCTAAGACCCACAGCTTAGGAAGCATCTGCCATCACCACATGCTTGATTCCCTACTCAAAACAAAAATTTATTGCCAGCATTGGACGGGCATCCACCTACAACGTCCCCCTCTCCTGCTCCCAAACTATGCCTTTAAAGTTCTACTGACATCATCTACCCACCAAGACAAGAAACAGGGCTTTTCTTTTATGAATACTTAAAGTGAATTGAGGTTTTAAAAGCAGAGCAGAAGCAAACAACACACTGAAGGAGATGCTGTATGCTCAGGTCTGCATCTGCCCTGGGGTCATGCCACTGGGGAACGCAGCAGCTGGACCACGGAAGTGCATCCTTTCCCTGACAGCTGCTAACGGGGGTGAAGCCGAGGCTACATCCCCAGATTAGCTAACGTGGGTGTGGCGACGGCTCACCCCTTGCAACATGCCGTCCTCTTCGGCAGCTGTTCTGCGGCCTAAGGCATGACGATTTCTTTGGCTAAGTACACTGTCATTAAACTCTCCTAGTGAGGACAGCAGGAACCCGCTGGAGCTGGTTTGACTCGCTGATCAGCCTATTAGGAAAATGTAGGCATTCAGATAAACCTGGAGGATCTTGATTGTCAAGTCAGTGGTCTTTTCAGTAATCTGTCAGGTCTAATGCCTAATCTCCTCCTTCAAATATTGACAAAATATTTCATAAACGTGATGTAAAGTGAAATTTTGGCTTTACATCAACCTAATTGCCCGTATCCACTTTCAGTGGACCCAGGAACACTAACCAGAGCTCCCTACCTTCCTCAGCATCATCAGGAGCCTCAAGTGTCTCAGAATGACACACTTTCTCATCCTTAGGGAATCGCTGCTTTGGGGGATCACCCCATAATGGCGGCCCCTATATCTGCTCTTGACTGAACGGACACGGGATGGATTGCCTCCTTGCTGCAGGAGTGAGAGACTAGTTCCGTGGGCCAGGAAACCAGCACTTAAGCTTCCCCAATACGTCTGACCCTGGGTCAGGGAGCCAGAACTGGGTCCCTGGTTCTGAGTGGGAGTGGTGGTAAGGGAGAGCCCCCGAGAGAGAGAGAAGAGAGCTAGAAAGAGACAGGAGTATGGCCAAGGACAGCTGCTCTCAGCGAGGTCTCTGCAAGGTGTCAAGAGCACTCCCAGGTCTTCTCAAGGGAGGGGACTAGACACACTGTGGGAAGAGAGCGTGGGTAATGGGGAAAGGGAAACAGCAGGGCACGGCCTCTCAGGCCTGTGATTCTGGAGCTGGAAGCTAAGGCAGGAGGATGGACATGAGTCCAAGGCCAGTCTGCCTCCAAAGTGGGGTCTCGTCTCAAATAGCAACAATGAGTAAAGAATAATCATTTTAAAATCCTCTATCTTTACCTCTGTTTTTCATAGTTTATCATAAATGGAGTACTTTTTTCAATCATATTTTAGTGTTTTCTATATTTATTTTATTTTCACTATTTTTAGTTGGCGTGCAAAATAATGGGTTTTGGGTTTCATTATGGCATTTTCATACATGAATATCGATTTCCCTCGATATTATTTATGTTCCTGTCACCAAGGTCTCCTATCCCTCCTCTTACGTGTTTATCTGTTCCCTTCCTCTGGGAAAATAATCCTTCAGTTTTCCTCTCTCTCTCTCTCTCTCTCTCTCTCTCTCTCTCTCTCTCTCTCTTTCTCTCATATACACACATGTGCATACATTACGCATGTTTATATTTGTGCTTAGATACCTATAAATATATTCTTCCCCATCATTTATAAGAAAATAAACACACAATTGGATACAGCCAAAACTTGGATGAGCAGATACGCTCAGTCTGAGATTCTTAAGGGTTGTGCTAATGAAACCTAGGTGAGCAAAATGCATGGGATCAGGTGCTGGGTAGAGGCAAGCCATCCCCGAAGCTCAGAGGGGCTTGAACATGACAGGGTGCAATGATATGACGGAGCAGCTCGGATATGACGGAGGAGGGGCTCAGATATGAAGGAGGGGCTCGGATATGACGGAGAAGGGGCTCAGATATGAAGGAGGAGCTCGGATATGACGGAGCAGCTCGGATATGACGGAGAAGGGGCTCAGATATGAAGGAGGAGCTCGGATATGACGGAGCAGCTCGGATGTGACGGAGGAGGGGCTCAGATATGAAGGAGGGGCTTGGACACGATAGAAGGGCTCAGACATGACAGAGGGGACAGATGTTTGGTGAGAGGGTGCTGCAAGGCCTGGGACACTGAGGGCGCCATAGGTCCTTATGAGAAGCAGTCCAGGCATCCTTACCCTAGAGGATGCAGAACACCAGGAAACTGAGTGTAGCCACAGATGTCTGGTTTCCTATTTCCTACCAGAGAATGACCTCTATGAATGACCTCATAGTCCTACCCCTGGGACCAATGACCTCTATGAATGACCTCATAGTCCTACCCCTGGGACCAATAGCAGCTGACAAGGTAGGGAGGGTGTTTCTCCAATGTGTTCTCTCTCTCTCTCGGGTGTCATCCCCACCCTTTCTGATTTTAGTCTCCCACATCCCGTCCTGCTAGCATTGTTTCTTTTCTTTTTTCTACAGTCTGTCCCTCCGAAGCCTCCTGGTCCTTGTCTAGGGCACTGCAATGCCTCAAGCCTTGGGGGCTCCATTACGGACTCTGCCCGGCTCGGTCCCCTGGGATCTCATCACAGCTCTGCGCACTTTCTGAAACAGCCAGCTTGAGGCCGTAGACGAGGGTCTGGGGAAATCTACCTTATTAAATGCCTATAAATGACGCCTGCTTCCCTGCATGTGACAGCTCCATTTCTGTTGCTTTTCCAAGTCTGAGAGCCGGAGGCACGCAGGGGAGCCCTGGCTCGGCATTCTCGCACCTTCTTGAACAGTCTTGGCTGAGGTTCACATTTCCAGCCAGCTCCGCTCATTTTATTTCCCAGATGTCTTCACACTGCAAGGCCAAAACTAACACGACATGGCTTCTTCTAGGTCAGATGCTTGCTCCGTCAGTGTCACAGAACACGAAGGGCTTCCATCTGAGGCCAGGCTTAAGGGAAGCCACCCTCGCTGCAGTGGGACCCCCTCTCAAAAGGCATGAGGACGGGGCTGGGAGTAGAGGGACACTAACACAGCCCTGTCACCACCTCAGGTCAGTCCCCTGTGTGTCCTCGGAGGCCAGCCAGGATGGTCACCCTTGCTCTGTCACGCTGCAGACTCCCAGGTGCTCTGTGAGTTCCTTCCCAGCAACTTCCTGTTGTATCCTCTGCCATACTCCCTAGGCCAAGTTCAAGATCTCTTACGTTCAAGCCAAAGCACTCTGTTACTACTCAACAGTTACTTGGACTAACTTCCTCGGAGCAAGAGTGGCCCCAAAAGCTGCTTCAAAGAGGACTTCAGGGTTTTGGCCCTAGTACAAGAAAACCCTCCAAACATCAACGGACCACGAACACAGACTGTTTCAGAAGGTGGACTGTTCTATGCACTCGCTGTTTGGAACACAAAACAAAAACTGTTCTGGGTTATGGCTGATATCTTGTGTTTTTAATAGTTCGATCTAGCCCTAACGTGGCTGGGGTTTAAAGTGTTTGTGTGTGTGTGTGTGTGTGTGTGTGTGTGTGTGTGTGTGTGTGTGTGTGTATGGTGTGCTGTGTATAATGTAGTGTGGTATGATGCAGTGTAGTGTGGTGTGGTGTGTGTACATGTGTGTATATGTGGTATGGTGTAGTATAGGGTGTGTGTGTGTGTGTGTGTGTGTGTGTGTGTGTGTGCTGTTTTTTTGAGAATAGGTATTACAAAGACTTGGGAAAGAAACAAAATCTAGTCTTCTAACAGAAATGAGTGACCTCAATGATCAACTAAATGCACAATGTTCTTTCCATATTACACCAGCAGCTTAAGAGTATTTCTGGCTAACTCTTCATCCTAAATTAGCTCATTTCCATTAATCTGTGTATTGCTATGTAGCTGTGGCTTACCGGATAAAATTCCATCCAAAGTGTCTGTCTCCAGCGGGGCTACATGGCATCTCACCTGACTCCGCCTTCTTTCTCCCAGCATTCAGTTTAGTTTTCCCTGCCTAGTTCTACTCTGCCTTATCAACAGGCCAAGACAGTTTCTTTATTCATTAACCAATAAAAGCAACACATAGACAGAAGGACCTCCCACACCATATATGTTTTCTATAAAGTTGGCAATACTCAAGCCTGGTGGCACATATAGGTCACCCCAGCACTAAGGAAGCTGAGACAAGAGGAAAGAGAATTCAAGGCCAGCCTAAGCTGCACAGGGAGTCCAGTGCCAGCCTGTGCAACTTAGTGAGATATTATATTACCTTAATAAAAAAGACTGTCAGCAAAACCTCAACTGCTATTTTTCATAGCCATTTCCTTATTGGACAGCTAATTCCTCTGACCTGAAACACTCTCCTGAAGAAAGGAGGGGCTCGGGCTCAGGGTGCTTATAAAATGTACAAAATGCACACACCCCTCCCCAGGACTCTATAAAAAGTGAACAGTTGCTGAAAGAGATGGATTCGCCCACAAGCTGTCTGGAAGATGAGCAGAGACCTCCAGCAAGGTCCCTTTCCCAGGAGCCTTTAAAGCGGTTCAGCTGTCGGACAGTCACCTGCCCTTCTGAGAGCAACACCGACAAATAGAATGGGCTCCCAGGCCAGGGCTGGGTGCAATCATTCCTCTGGTCTATTTCCAGGGCCCTATCAAGGATGAGAAGACATTTTTTCATGAATACCCTGGAAAGGTCATAAAATACCTCTCTTGACTTAAATATTTGATAACATTTTCTTTATTTTCCTAATATGGAATTCCTTTACAAAACTGATAGAATTCCTGAGCTGCAATCTAAAGAATAAATAGCAGGAAAGAGATTCATAATGAAATAGCAATTACTTCCATATATGATTACCCAGGTATGGCTGGAAGGAGAGGAGTGATGTCGTAGATACTTGAACACAGAGTAACAAGCAAGTTAGGGATTACGAGAAGACACTTCAGTAGGCTTTTATGCACCTCTTACAATTTTAAATCAGGCTAAATAAAGGTGTGCACATAGAATCAGCATGAACACTGTGCACAAGAGACGATTTTTCATAAAATAGGGCTAAATAAATGTACACACAAGTGCACACACAGACAGCTTGCATGCATACAGCAGTCACAAACGCAGACTGACAAACCTTTTGAGTTGGTTACTCAAGTTATAGTAAGTCAGTATAAGACCCATTTTGTTCACCAATGGAACACAAGAGATTCAGACAGGCCCTTGAAGTCAGTCTTTCATCTACTAAAATATCAAGTTCTATGTTGTAAATTTACAAGTAACTTAATAATATTCTATTCTACTCTATTCTATTCTGTGAGATACTGAGCAGTATGTCATAAGGAAGACTTCAGGACACAGTAGGTTCTCAGAGGAAAGAAAGCTCTTGGCTCAAACTGAAGATGCTAGAAAATTTCCAAAGAGGAAGGGGAATGGACTTGAAATTGAGTCTCAAACTGAGAACAAAACACAGCAAGCAAACAAATAAAGCCAGAGAAGAAAATTGCACAGACGAAGACTTAGGAATTTGTGAGAGAGATAAATGGCAACGAGACAGGCAAGGCTGGCCATCATCGTCCTTTAACACAGTAGTGGGTTCTGGTTTTCACATCTTTGACAGCAGAGGTCATGACCTGGAAACAGGTGGATGTGATGGGGTGAGAGATCTTTAGATCAGCCCAGGTGAGGGGTTGCGAGGCTCACCACAATGACCACAGGGACTTGAGTGCCCAGGGCAGGGCTGATGGCATCCATGGGTTGGAGAGAGCAGACAGCGAGAAGAGTTGCACGTACAAAAGGAAAACCAGCTGTTTGCTTCCAGGAAGCAATTTTCTAATTACTTCCTTTGAGCCTTCTAGGCGGAAAACCATCATAACATCAGCATACACTATATACTTACTGGGGTTCCCCAGGAAAGCTGAACCAATATGCGTGCATGCATAGACAAGCGAGATATGACTGAGGGATTTTGTCTCACACCATGGTAGATGCTGAGAGATCCCATAATATACAATCTGCAAAACTGGGAATGATGGAAAGCAGTAGCCTAGCTCATTCTAAATCCAAAGGACTGAGAAGCAAGGAAGTGGGTGCCTAACCCCTACTAACGCTGCCTCAATCGGGGACCTGAGGGTTTGTGGTAAGGCAGGAGGCTTCAGCAAGGTCCAGGAGGGGCAGGCCAGCGAACCTGGGCTTCTGATGACTCAGTCTACTAGAAGACAAGCACCCCAGCTCCTCAGGAAGACAAACACCTGGACTCTGCAGGTGACGACCTTTCCATTTTGCATTTAATAGAAGCCTTCAACTGATTGGAGAACCCCAAGTCATGAAGTGGGGATTATTCTTAGACAGTCTGAGTCAAAAGTATCTTTCAGAAATACCCTCACAGACAAATCTAGACATCAAGGTATGCACTACCTGGGTACCCCTTAAGCCAGCCAAACTGACTCTAGAGTTAACCACCATAATAGCTATAGAGGGAAGAACATTTGTTATAGAAAATAAAGGACTTAACTAAACCTAACCCTCATTACTAACTTGGTAATTATTACCGTGTATAACTTACATAATTTTTGGAAAAACTGACCCAAAAATGAGATCCAAGGACTATGGTCTTAGTAACACAATTCAGCCATTTCCAGCATCATTCTATGATGAGTATTATCTTGATAGTGGGAGGCAGAATGAACAAGTCAGAATGTGGCCTTTGGTACTCTCAACCCTAGGAGATATCCCGAAAGACACCTGTGGGCATGGACTGGCTTTCATTGTAACAAACACAATTCTAGTAAACACCTGATATAAAGTGGATGCTCAGGAGAGAGCTATAATGTCAGAAAACTAATTAAGCCCTGAAATACTCAATTAAAGAATGACATGCTGCCTCTTAAAGAATTCCCCTTGCGTCGTATACTCTTTTTATTCATATGCTCAATTCTACTGTGGAAAACTAAAAATGCTATTTTGCAGACATTTCCATCCTAGTTACAGCCACTCCAATTCAATATGCCCCTCACGACTCCCACCCAGATGCATAAATCAGAAACCCAACAGCTACCCTTCGGTAACTGTTATTGGCAACCATCCAGATCCATAAATCAGAAACCCTCCTCCTGCCCCCTCAGCAGGTTTTATCAGCCGCATGTTCAAAATACATCTGCTCTTCTCCGCCTCAACTGTAACATCTGCCTGAACTCTGGGTAGCCGCTCTCATCTCGAAAGACCTCCAGCTCAGTCCTCATCTACTGCATCCCCTGCCCCAAATCTAGAAAAAGAAACCTAAAGCACACACTGCACCTGCTTACAGAAGCTCTTCACTGCTTCTGTTGTTTTAGCTTAAAGGCTAAAGTATTTTTTTGTCTTTGTTTTTTGTTGTTTGAGAATTTTCTATGTGCATGTATGTGTCTTGATCTAACCCACCTCTCCATTCACTGCCCTAAACTTCCTCCCACACTCCCCCACCACTTCTTCCTCCTGACTCCATTGCTGCTTTCTTCAAACCCACTGTAGTCCAGTTAGTGTTGTCTGTACGTCCTTGTGCTTAGCCCTATACTGGAGCATGAGTAGTCTTTCATGTCCTAAATCCCAAAAGAAAATGGGGTCTCCCACATCCAGATCAGTTGCCAATAACTCCTCAGTTAGTGGACTGTGGTCACCTCCCCTCCCCATGCTGGAGTTGTGTCTCCCGTGGCCTGCACAGGTCCTGAGCAGACTATCACAATTCCTGGGAGTTCACATGTGCAACTTCCCTGCTGAGTCTAAAAAGAGTTTCATGGTTAGTTATCCACTGTCTTTGATTCTTAAATCCTTCTAGCCCCTCTTCCTTCGTGATCCTGGAGAGCTGAGAAGACAGGTATGATACAGATGTCCCATTTAGGGCTGCTCACTCTAAAATATCTTATTATTGACATGTTGACCACCTGTGGATCTCTGTGTTAATAATCATCTACTTCAAAAGAAGTCCCTCTGATGAAGGCTGAGAGATACTAAGCTGTGGATATAGAAATAAGTCATTAGGATTCAGTTTATGTGTGCATTTAGCAGGATAATAACAGTATTTTCTCTCCTGGGACCTATGATCTGTCTGGTCACAGGTTCCTGGACCCAGGAACAAAGTCAGGCATGGTTTTCATCTAGCAGAGCAGGTAAAAGGCAGACCTAATGCTGTACTGGCGCCTTATGACCTGAGACCTGCCATCTACTAATCTTCCTCAGGTCACACTATATCATACTCGCTCCAGAAACCCCGTGTCCCTTCCTACAACAGGGTCCAGGTAGAGCCACCTGCTGTGCCTTAAGGGCTCTGTTTCCTGCCCCCTCTTTTTCTCAACAACGCTTGTGTAAATTTAAACCATAGGGACCCACAGTCAAAGAAGACTGTCCTGGCCTGACATGAAGACCTCCATGACATGCTCACAGCATGCAACACTCTCCACGGTCCTACAAATAATTTACAACCACTTTATTGCAATATAACTCACACCCTATGTGACATTCAGATATTATTCATAAAGTATAGGATGAACCAGTTTCAGGCATATGAGTTGATGTAATTTAGCAGGAATTTATAGCCACCACCACGGTCGGTCTTAGGATCCTTTTATCACCTTGAGAAGAAGCCTTGTGCACTTTAGCTGCCGCCACCAACCTGCCCTCCAGCCCTGAGTTAATGCCCAACTACTTCCTCCAGTAAGGATGCTCCCATCCTGGGCTTCCCGTGTGAAGGGTATTACTGT
>NC_022009.1:123485057-123495854 GCF_000317375.1 Microtus ochrogaster | reverse complement strand
GTATTACTGTGGCTTCCCGTGTGAAGGGTATTACTGTGGCTTCCCGTGTGAAGGGTATTACTGTGGCTTCCCGTGTGAAGGGTATTACTGTGGCTCCGCATCCTCTCTTCCCCGAGCATGCGGCTCATCAGTGTTCATCCGTGTTGCAGCATGTGTTAGTGCTCCACTCCCTTTTACAACTCCAAAACATTTCCAATAGTTCAGAAATTGATTGCGTCTCCTGCTAAAAGTAGGTTTTACAATCCCAAGGACGATGCCTCACTCTTTCCTACATCACACAGAGAGGTGTTTGGAACTGATTCGCTGACTGCGGTTAGTCAAAACCAGCAAACTTGGCCTAAAGCCCTTGCGACATGTCATTGCAGTGCTGAAGACTGGGATGTCTGTGAGTTTGAGGCCAGCCTGGTCTACAGAGCAGAGTTCTAGAACAGTCAAGGCTGTTACACAGAGAAACCCTCCCTGTTTTGAAAAAAACAAAAACAAGTGTGGTGAGACTTGAGATGACAGACAACTGGGTGGGAGGGGCAAGAGGCGTTGACCCTATGCAAAAAAATACAGGGGACGAAGAAACACTGAGAGTGGGAGAAACAGTCTTCTCCAGGGAAGAACATAACAATGGGTTCCCAGAACCAAATGGTCAGCCTGAAAATGTACATAAAAGTACTATTATACAGACTAAGCAGGCTCTATTTCTGAATTTGGACACACACACACACACACATACACAATTCCCTTCTGAGAAAGAGAGTTATGCTGACATGGAATTGAATTGCTACGTCTAACTACGAGCTCTCAGATTTCTGGATTAATCACAGGAGGGTGCATTGTGGGAAACACGTGAGCAGCTGAGCAGTGCCAGTCGGTTTCCAAAAATGGAACTCGTCCAAAGCCTAGTAGGTTCTCAGCAAATTGGTCTGGGAGCCTGAGTAAGCCTTTCCCTCCATCCGATCATATCAGAAGAGTGACAGGAAAGAGGCAGGCAATCTTCACACACCCCTTCCATTTCAGATACAGGATTACGTTATCTAGATATCGTGCACCTCTATTGCAAGTCCGCAGCAGCTGGCGGGCTCTGGCTGCAGACCCTCCTCCCCCTGTGATAAGGACATCTACAGCAGGTAGAATCCCCAGATAACCACAGAACTCAATAATTCACTTTTGGCAGCTCTATTTCTTTTTTAATTAACAGCCTTCCCCAGCCAGAGGGAGGACTGCGCTGTAGAAGGCAGATTCCTGATAAACAGACCTTGACAATGGCCGATAAACAGGATGCTCTGCTGAGATGCCGCCAAAGCACAGGTGACAGCAATTATCCACTGTGCAACAGGGCCTGCCATCGAAGTCATCCCAAAGTCACAGCTGAGTGAAGGGACAAGCTACTTTGCAAAGCGCTGAACCTGTCCAAGGAACTATGGTCCTCTCCAAATCCCAGCGTCCCTCTGCTCCTGCAGTGGCATTTGGGGAGCTCATCTCTGTGCTGAGAATCTCTAGCTCTGCAAACTCAGTGCAGCTTTCCCTTAAAGAATGATGTCATTCACGGATTCCGCCCGTGTTTTCAAGCATTGCTGGAAAGTGTCTAGAAGGAATTCAAAATCATGACATGGCTTAGCCCCCCCCCCCCATTATTAAAACTGGAGGTCAGAAGTTCCCTTACTTGGAGAAGTGTCTGAACACTTGCCGTCACGCCTTCACAGGATCCGTAGACGGCGCGCGTTCTGGTTCATGGTGCTCCATTTAACCACACAGTAACGCTGGAAGCCACAGAGCTCGAGCGAAGTACAACAGCTCCAGCGAAGCACAACTGGTTTTTAAACAGCGCTTAAAAAGCCCTGCTGCCGCTGCCTTCCCAGTCTGTGCACCGCAGGCGCTGATCCCAATCAATTGTGTCAAAAGGCTCCTTGGCGGCTTTGCTTGGCGGGGCGGGGCTGGGCAGTCCAACTGGACTCCAAAAGCTGCCACCGCTGGGACAATCACGTTCCGTTTTATTGTTTGTGTTAGCTTTCTACCACTGTATCTGAAAACCTGAGCTAATCAAATGAAAAGGAGGAAAGGTTTTGTGCTGGCTAGTTCTACATCAGCTTGATACTAGCTTTAATCGTCTGAGAGGAGAAACCCTCCATTGAGAAAAGACCTCCATAAGATCGAACTGTAGAGCATTTCTTAGTGACTGATGGGGGAGAGCCCAAGTCATTGTGGGTGGGGCCACCCCTGGGCTGCTGGTCCAAAGTTCTATAGAAAGCAGGCTGAGCAATCCACTACTAGCAAGCCAGTAAGCAGCACCCTCCATGGCCTCTGCATCAGTTCCTGCCTCCAGGTTCCAGCCCTGTCTGAGTTCCTGTTCTGACTTCCTTTGATAATGAACGGTAATATAGAAATGTAAGTCAAACAAACCCTCTCCTCCCCAAGTTTCTTTGGTCCTGGTGTTCATCGCAGCAACACTGCCCTGACTAGGGCAAGTATATTAGGCTCACAGTTTCAGAGTTTTCCATCCATGGCTAGCTAGCCCTCTTGCTTTGTGTCTATGGTGCCACACTCTATCACAACAGAAGAGAGTACAGAAGTGGTCTAGTCCCCGCTCGACAGCAGAAAAGTACGGAGAGAAGAAGAGTCTCCTGTGAGAGTGCTCCTGCCATCACCTAACTTTCTCCCATCTAACCCCATCTCTTAAAGGTTCCGCCACCTTCCTACTGTGCCCCAGGCTGGAGATGGAGCCTTTTAACATCCAGGCTGTTGCTAGTCAAGCCAGATTCAAACTGTAACATGGTTGAAACATTATGTAACTGCTACCCTGCTTCCGTAAGTCTGGACACCTCCATCAGTCAGGCATAGACTCCCGGAGGCTTCCATTTGGCCTTACCTGTGTCTTAGGTTACTGGCTTCACTGATCTCCTTTATTCTCAGTGTAGGGCAAACTGCCTATACGGGAATTACATGCCAGACCTTTCCTGGACCAGTATCGCTGCCTGATATTTCCTACCCTCCCTCAGACCTACTTCACTGTGGAGCTACCCGAGGAATGATAAGCTTTATTTCTTAGTGGCAGATAATGGAAGGTTGAGAACGCCTTGAGAAAGTTTCCATTAGCTGGTGATAGTTATTCATGTATCGATTCTAAGAAATCACGATGTGTTTTATTCTTCAAGGAGCCCTCCATCCATCAGGAAGGATTATAGACAGGATAAAGTGGAAGCTAGAGGCGGCACACAGCCCCCGTAAGACCTGCATGTAAAGATTCACGCTACAAAGTATTGAAATAGAAAGAAAATGCCCACAGGAAATCACTTCAAGCTAGCACTATTCAAGAATGATTTACTGATATTGTGACATGTTAGGTAACTCTTAAAAGATGAGAAAAGATTAATCCCATAAAAATAAAGGAGTCAGGCATGGTGGATCACGCATTTGCTCTTCTCAGCAGTCAGGAGGCCGAAGCGAGAGGGTCATCATGAGTTCAACACCAGCCTGGGCTACGCAGTGAACTCCAGGCCAGCCCTGGCTAACGACCTGTAAGACCCTGCATCAAAACAACCAGAGGGAGGGGGAAGAAGAGAAGAAAAGAGGGAGGACAGAAAAGGAAGAAGGGGAAGAGTCAGAGGAGGCAGAGAGGAGAGCAGGGAGGGGAGAGGGGTAAAGGTACCCCAGACAGATTGAACTGAGGCAGCCAACACAAAGAGGCAATCTGCTGTCCTGGGAAGAGCAAGGGCTCTGAACTTCACCGGAGGGTTTGCAGCCCAGTTCTGTCATGCACTATCAGAGAACCTTAGCGGAAGGACCAGAGTGGATCTGTATCCTTGTCTGTGAAATGGAAACATGGGGATTGTTCTATTTTGAATTCTACGTTAACAGCCCACAGAGAGGTGCTACACAGCAGTCACAGTACCAGGTAAACAGTTTGGCTACAAATACGTGTGCATGCGTAAATTGGTGTACTGGAAACCAGGCTAGAGTTTTCCTCTAGGTTTCTGTTATATGGCCATTCGGACCCAAATTCAAGAAACCGCACCCAGTGAATCATGTGTACCAGGATGTGGTACAGCCTGAACAGAGCTGTAGATTAATGTGGTAGCAAAAGGAAAGTCTTTTGGGAAGAGGGAACAGCCAGAGGACAGTTCAGTCGAGAACAGAGGCATTCATACCACAAACAAGTGCAAAAGTAAAGACAGAGCCAATTCAAGACATGAAAAGTACACAGACTGCTAATCACCGTAAGTAGATGGATATCAGCATAAAAATGGAAAAGTCAGAAGATTTTAAGGTAGTTCCACAGAGAGACTGAGAGAACACGAGAGACGGCGAAGTCGGGAAGGAAAACATGAACATGACTGAATTCTAAGCTCCAGTGGGACACGTGACTGCTGCCCTAGTCACAAGGGAAAGTCTTGTGAACTGAGAGCACAGCCCAGCAATGGTATTTGAACTGGGTCTTTTATCTACTGTGTAACAAAAAAAAAAAGGAATTACTATTTAATAGGGTTTGTCTAGCATAGCAACCCTGATAACTAGCATAGGAGTAGTACCTGAATTCTCCAACCACATAAGCAGCATTGGTGCTGAGGGCTGGAGACACACAACAGCCAACCGGAGAGCTGGGAGCCCTCCATCCCTTCCGCTTAGCCTCTCCCCTTCTCTCTGAGAGGAAGTCTTCCGTGAGGCCAGTCGCTCGTACTCCTCACCCTTGGCTGATGGGACACAGGTGTCCTCTGGTGGGTGAAACAGATGTTTCTACCAGATAACATTTTTGAGGTCCTGAAGCAAAGACAAGGAGTAGGTTTCGAACCCATGCAAGCAGCGGCAGGTTTCTCCCGCAGCATGACCTGGTGTCCTGCTTCCTGCCCACACTCTTCCACTCCAGTCTCCAAGAACTGGGAGCAGTGTTTAAAGTTACCTAACATCCGCCCAAGAGTTGCTTTCCTACTTAAGCTAACCAAGATTGGATTCTGTTGCAGCAGAACTTTGAAATGTCTCTTCTGTAATTGATTCCTTCTGAATATAATAAGAAGCAGGGTAAGTGTGTGACTCTAGCGCAGAACTCTCTTGGGTTTGTAACTCCGGCCCAGCTCCTTCCTGACTGTGTTATCTTGAGGAAGTCATTCATCTTGGCTGCTCCAATTCCTACATCTGCAAAACAGGGGTCTTTACCCTGACCCATGGCGTGCTGGGTTGTGGAAACAAATTAGATGATATAAAGTATTTACCATGGACTTGACGCTTATGTACAGATTGAGTCAGAGGTGATAGCAATGCTGTGGATGACAGTAGTGGAAGGGTCCTTGAATGAGCCATGGTTTCTGTCCTTTAGTACAAGGGCCATATATAGTAGAAAGTTCATAATTAAAAGGAATGATACAACACACAAGAACATAGCACAAAAGCATTTATGCTGCTTTACAAACAAATCCTCCTTAGCCAGCTGTGTTGATACCACAGGAGTGTTAGCACATCCCCTAAGGCTGGAGGAAGCTTTCAGGGCTCCCCTAAGAACTTGAGGATAGTTAAGATGGAAAAAACATAACAAAGAGATTTGTGGTAAGACTTGAGAGTTTCAAGAAGCCAAAAGTTCTCCCCAGGTCTGTTCCAGGGGTTGTGGTTAGACACAGGAAGATCTCAAGAAAAGGAAAGGAAGGGTCCTCTTTGAGGAAGTGTGGAGACACCCCCAGCATGAAAATCTCTAGGCCACAGATCTTGCTATAATATTCTTGGATCTGCTCTCTGAGAAAACTAATCAAGAGTGTGTGCATGTGTAAATCTAGCTGTGAGCTGTGTGTTACTAGAGCCTTCATCAATATTCTCCAAGATGTGTTTGTCCCCTGCAACGCCTAATTACTGTGAATTCAATTTCAGAAGCTTCTAGTACAATGACTTTGGGGGATTAAAATGCAATTCTTCCCTCCATATTTCTGATTATCACGGCCTCACTTATTGAAAAGGACCATCTTGCCCTGTGGCTCTGTAATTCTACTCTGGAAATAAATCGAGAGGCCATCTGTGTCCTTGTTTCGGGGCTGTCTCCTGCTCCATGCACTGATCTGTCTTTTCCTGTGCTAGCATGCACTGTCTTCATTCATAAGCCTTCACTATTAGCCTTCATAGCGCACAGTGCCAGTCCCTCGACCTGGTCTTCTGACTGCCTTAGTGATTCTTGGCATGTGTTTACAGTTATTTTACAATCCCCTTGTCAAATCACACACACACACACACACACACACACACACTTCTGATCCATTTGATACAATCGCACTGAATCCACAGGGCAGCACAGACGAGCATCGACATCCTTACAATACTGAAAAACAGCAGTGGGAAGATCTCATCCGGTGCTAGTGGATACTTCAACACCAAACCAAACCCTGAGTCTGGATTACTACAGGGAATTTGGGATCCAATTAACTGAGTAAGAATTTGCAAGATGTAAACAGAAGACTTACTATCTCACAACGTTAGGAAAATAAAATAAATTAGCATAGAATACTGATAGAAAATTTATATGCATCTGTAATTCTTCAACTTGTAATGCAAAGCATAAGATTTTATGGGACTCATAGTGCGCAAGCCACATGGCTTCAAGGGCACCATTCTTTTCAGCCACAACACAACTGTTTCCGATAAGTCTAAGAGCACACAGGGGAAAATGATGGCCTGATGTTGTTTGGGAGGATAGTTCAAGTACAAGCTTCTTTGCAACTTAAAGTTAAATATTCCCTTAAAGTGGACAGAGGGATGACAAACAATAGGAGCCAGAATAAAGGTTTCATGCTAAAACTGGGAGCGATAGCATGAGAAAGGCATCTTAAATCTAGCCAGCAGCTGAGCTGATCCGGGGCCTAAATTTCTCCACCAGGTTCTGTGCCCTCTGTACTTAACCCTGTGCAGAGCGCATCCCGAGGCTCCTCCATTTCCCAGACCACCAGAACCGCGACCAACAGGAGGCAGGATAGGAGAGCAGAGAGGAGAATATGATCAAAACTACATTGCGTGGATTTCTCTCCAGACTCCCAGAGGCCACAGGGGTCAGGTCAGTTATGCAGGCTGTGTCAATTATTCAAGCCGTACAGGTAAGGTCAGTTAGGCAGGCTGTGCACGCTATGCGGGCTGTGTAGGCAAAGTGAACTGTGCAGGTTTTCTCAGTTATGCAGCCTTGTAGAGGTTACGCAGGATATAGGGGGCTGTGTAGGTGATGGCAGTTATGCATGCTAGAGAGGTTATGCAGGGTGCAGAGGTCATGTCAGTCATTCCGGCTGTGCACGTGCTGTTGCTTAGGCAGGCCGCACAGCTAATGTTAGTTATGCATGCTGCAGAGGTTATGTGTGCTGTTTAGGTTGTCAGTTATTCACACTCGAGAGGTTACGCATACTGCAGAGGTCATGTCAGTTATGCAGGCTGTAGATGTTACACAGACTGTAAAGGTTATGTTGCTTAGACAGGCTGTAGTTGTTAAGCGAGCTGTATAGTTAATGTCACTTATGCAGTCTGAAGAGAGGTTATCTTGCTTAGGCCAATTATAGAACTTATCCATATCTAAGAGGGTTTACAGGCTATGGTCTAAGAGCAGACATTTGAACTTTCTGAGAAAGGAGCCTTCCCACTCCTGTCTGTGCTTCTCTCTGCAATAGGCCCCCTCTTGGAAGAGGCTGAACTATAGGGAGAACAGTAAGTCACTGTCCCTCAGAACACCTTACCAGGTAAACCCAACCAACCGCTGAGGCGGACTAATACCAAAATACCAGCAAACTGATCTAGGCGTTCTGAATGTGCAGATGAGGGTTGAGCATGGTGCTCTCAGTGTTTAATGGGGAAGTAGGAAGGCCAAATTTTAATCATCAATACACACACAAACACATACATGCATGGGCATACACACATGTGTACACACACACAAACACATGCATGCACACACAAACAGGCGCACACACACAGGCACACATGCATGTGTACACATATATGTAAATACACAAAAACATGAATTCACACACACACACACACACACACACACACACACACACACACACACACACCAATGCCCAGAAGATTGCAGTGAGCATTCAAACAGACTTTCAGTTCTGTTCAATGGATCTTCTGCTCTGAGGGCCAATAGCTCACTATTTCCAATATCTAAATTTTAGAATAGTTTTAGCATCTGGTTATACAGTATGCTCTCCTCGAGAGTATCTCGGGTTTTCTTACCTGGGCTTTCATTGCTCTTGTAGAGGAATTGCTGTGACACTTGGTTGAGTTAAATTTCCAACGGGTTCTTGACC
Source organism: Microtus ochrogaster (assembly GCF_000317375.1). Lineage (NCBI taxonomy): Eukaryota > Metazoa > Chordata > Mammalia > Rodentia > Cricetidae > Microtus > Microtus ochrogaster. The sequence goes on along the minus strand of NC_022009.1, from coordinate 123,487,599 downwards.
AGCTTTGCGTCAACCTCTATAAACCTGTATTGAATCATCTAACGTAAAACTACAGTATGTCTTCCCACCTTATCGGGTTTCTGTTTAATACGTCCTATTAAAATCGAAATGCAATGCCCCACTCTCCAAAAGGCAGGTATATTTCCTGATGTGTTTATACAAAGTATTCTGAAGTTTTTGGTTTATAGTCAACGCAATCATTTCTACATTTCATTTTACTTAATTATGCAGATATGCATAAATAAAAAAATCATCCTAAACGTTGCAGATGGCTAAAAGTAAACCCTCTGCCACTCATCCTTCTAACCCTTCTCCTCTCACCAAACGGAGACAGAGAGCTGGGCCCCCAGCCATCTTCACCCCCTATGTTCTCCAAATGGGGAGGGGGACTTTGTCTACCACCATAAAATCCTAGCTACGTATTTCCCCACGACTTTTCGTGTACTGGTGTTGTCCAACAAGAGTTTGCGTGACCCCAGATGACGCAGCTTTGTCTGGAACTGCCATTATGATGCTGTAAAAATGTACCTTGGGGGACAGAGAGATGACTGCATGGCTCAAAGCATTCGCTGCCCTTGAAGAAGACTCGAGCTCGGTTCCCAGTGCTCACTTGGTGGCTCACAACCTCTCTCATCTCTGAGCTCTCCCACACTTGTTTCATGCATAGATATACACCTGGGCACACACATACATATTAAATAAAATAAATTCTGAAAGTTTGACTAGATTTATAAGCGTTTCCCCACTCGGGAACACAGAATTCCCATTAAGTTCTTCACAATGAAAATGCTACTTCTTTCTAAAATCTCCGTGCAAAAATGCTGGCATTTAAAAAACTATGAAGTTGGGTCTCAGAGTGAGCAGCTAGTATTTCACTGAAGATTGAAGTTTGGCATGCTGGTCTGTATCTGTGCTCCCAGCAATTGGAAGCTTCAAGGAGGAGGACCACAAGTTTAAGGCTAGCCTTGGCTACATAAGAAACTGTTTCAAAATCACAATGGAAATTAAAAATTATTAAATTGCTCTACAAAATAACTTGCCAATTTGTGTCAATATAATGAAAAGGACATTTCACTCTATATTTTACATTTTGATACTAAATATATAATAATTTGCCAAAACTTCATTAAGTAACTGTTTTAAATTAATATTTGTTGGCCATATTAATATCTTGTCTTTAGACCTGCCTTGATCCTTTTACTATCTTCTATTAGATATTTTCTCTGCCCCATTTTGATGACCCAGGAACACACTCTGTTCTTCCTGTGAACATGACTCTCTTGTCTGTCATATGTGCATTTTTCTTTGATTTTATGACAGCACTTATCAACTTGAAATTTTGAGTTTGTAAGTTTGAGATTTATAAAGTATATGCTTGGTTAACAGGCTAAACAATAAGATCTAGGTAAGGACTAATAATTTCTAAGTATTTATAGCCACAAGTAGCATTTCCCGATAAGTAAGTCTTTGCTCTTCTGAATCTGTGTCTTACCACTTGTCCCCTAAGTTGCTCATCCTACCTCTGTGGTCCCGTAGCTCTCTGCACTGTACCGACAGAGCACTTGTTACCAAGTGTTTTACTTTCTTTATCTCGCATCCTCCCACAAGACAGAGTAAAGTGAGGATGAAGAAGCCAAGACCCAACCTTAGCAGCTGGTGCTGGAGTCTGATGAGCTGAGAACTGAGCTCGATGGTTAACAGAGTGCTGAACTAACACTTGGAGAATACCAAGGTAGTCACTTTACGCTACTGTGACAAAATGCCAGAGACGGTCTGCTTCAAAAGAGGAAAAGGTTATGTGGTCCATGATCAGATCCCCTTACTTCCCCTCCCGTGGGGAGGTGGTATCTCACAGAAGCAGTGCATTATCTGGCGGAGATGGGGTAGCAGAGATGAATGGAAAGAGTCAGGTTTCCACACCCCCAATAACCCAGTTCTCTCCATCAAGCCCAAACTCCTAAGGGTTCCATCACTCCCCAAAATACCACAGGCTCACAATGAAGCATTTGACCTTTGCTGGACACATACCTAAATCATAGAAAGTATGCAACTAGAATTTAATCTCAAAACCTCTCTGCATTCTCATCGTACCACTGGCCCATGCTGGGCTGTAAGCTGGGCTTGTATCTCAAAACAGTGGATCAGAGTTTCTCAGTTTTTCTTAATTGTTTACATTTTCATTTTTCTGTTTGTTTTGGGGTTTGGGTTTTTTTTTTCTTTGCTTTGAGAGATATAACATGAAGTTGGGTGGGCGGGGAGGATCTGGGAGGAATTGAGGGAGGAGACAGAACATGATAAAAATGTTTTGTACAGAAAGTATTTTCAATACAAACTCTCACTGCTGCTCTTCTCTGGATTCTTTCACCGCTAATAAAATGTGAAAACCACAGACGTGAACATGCTGTTAGCATACCATGGCACTGTGAAAAAATCAAAACACATCCTCATACATTGTTGCTTCAGTGTCCATAAACTAACTCTTGCCGCTGTTAGAAACTCGCGGTCTAAGCAGAGCGGTGGTGGTGGCGCACGCCTTTAATCC
>NC_022009.1:123481493-123484957 GCF_000317375.1 Microtus ochrogaster | reverse complement strand
CCTGGTCTACAAGAGCTAGTTCCAGGACAGGCTCCAAAGCTACAGAGAAACCCTGTCACGGAAATCCAAAAACAAAAACCATAAAAGAAAAATCAAAGCTCTATGACTGAACTTTTCTGCATTTCTACTTCAATGAGACAAAAACTTTAAGAGATTCTCTTAGTTACACAAAAGCAACTGTGTCTCCCCCTTGCTGTCCACACAGGCTGAGAAATCTGAAACCAAAGAACAAACAGGGACTGGAGAAATGGCTTAGTGGTTAAGTAGCTCTCTTTTGGAAGACCTGGGTTTGATTCCCAGAACTCACATTATGGCTCACAGACATCAATAACTCCAGTTCCAAGTACGCCATCCTCAGGCCTCCACAGGCAAAGAAGATTCACATAAAATAAAAAATAATTTAACTTTTTAAAAGAAGATACAAAAAGACACATTTTTTAAAAAAAAAAATCACAAGTGACCCCTGTTCTTGCCATACAATTTGAACTCCCTGGGTTTTATCAAATGATATCTTTTACATGCTTGATACTTTCTACATATGCTGTTGGAAGAGTCTGGGGAGACTGGAGCTATACATGCAACACTCACACACACACGGGCATGCACACATGCGTGCACATCCATGTGCCTGCACATACCTCACAACAAGGTAAAAGTCGCTGTGGAGTCTCTGAACCTTGCCAGCATTTTGTCCAGTGACTCAAACCTGGCATGGGCAGAAACAGAGGTATCGCAGATACCAGGGGGCCTTATGGAAATGATGCTGAGTCCTCGCTGGACTCTAAAGTTGAACAGGAAACCTCGTTGACTTAAAAGTCAAAGGGAAATTGGCTTGATCACGTTAAGCCAAAATTTCTTCAATATGATGAAGCAGGATGCTCAAAAGATCTCTGCATCGACTGGAGCAGGCTGTTGAGTCTCCAGTCGCCTGAAAATAAAGACACTGCAGAAAATCTGAAAGGAGAGGCACTGTATTTCATGAGTAACACACAGTAAACAAGTTTTTGCTTTTCCTCTCACCTGCTTAGGTCAAACACACCGAAAGCCCATTTTTAAAACCCTGCAAGACATGGAGGAAAGTAAAGTAAAGTAAGCTAGAAAACGGGAAATCTGTTACTATGGTGTTTATTATCAAACTGCAAGGCAGAAGTAAGAACTTGGGAATGCTTCCTTCCTGTGTTTACTTGAAGGCTGCAGACGGACCCAGAGATCCTCTCTTCAAAATAAGAGAAACTCTAACACCCATCAGCCTCCATGTAAACCTTCAATTTGTATTGGGAATGTCCTATGTAATCTTCTACTAGAGCTGTCTGCTAGAGCTGTCTGTTTGAACGTCTCGAGGTTTATTTATGAATCACTTGGCTTAATTTTAAATTTTTATTGATAAACAAATAACATGGTTATAAAAGATTGTGGCCATAGGGTTTGAAAAGAGGAGGATGTATGCCGTGCCCAAACAGATTGTGCTTGGCCACATTCTGGTTAGACTGATGACTGAGAAGGCCTGAGCACTGTGTGGTACAGTACCCTCCACATCTGGCAATCCGTAACCACTGGGGAAAATAAATAGGTAAATCTACTTGCTGCTGTAGCAAGCAAAATACCCTTTATACCAAGTACACCATAGCCTTCCCTATTTCAAATGCTATCCAGATCATCTGGGTGACTTCTCGGATTTATCACTGGTGACAAAATTTAGATGGCAGACACATCGAGCTCCATTTGCTTCTGGTCAGCACAATCTAAATGACAAGTCTCAAGGAGGCTATAATTATCTGAGCATGCCTCTACTTGGTGACCTTTAGAACAAATAGCATCATCATTCCTCAATCCTATAAGCAAAAGTCTGCATAGGGAGGCAAGCACTGAGCTGTAGACCCAAACCCTAACTTACCCAAAGCCATCCTTATTGACTACTCCAAATAATTCCTCTCCATGCTAGAAACCTCCCCCTTCTGTGAATTATTCTCCAAATGGTCCCTTTATCTTCTAGGTAGCAGCTGAAAACCAGGAGGTACTGAAGGTTGCACACCAGGTCAGTTTATCTCTGTATTCCCATGGACATATTTTGTCCTTCGCATTCCTACTGTCGTTGGACTGGAAATGGAGTGTAGCTGTCGGGATTTTTTCTGTCATTAAAAATCTCATTTTATGAGGAAAAACCCTTGCCAATTACACATCAGACAAAGGGTTAGTATCTCGAAGGCACAAAGAACTCAAGAAGGTGGACATGACGAGCAAGTGTCTCTGAAGCAGGAAGTAGCGTAAACCCAATTTAAAATGTGGTAGAGAACTAAACACATGCTCTGAATTGCTGAGCCATCTCTCCAGCCCAAGAGAGTGCTAATGTCATTAATGTGGCTCATTCACACTTCCCTCAGCCCTCCACACCGAGGACAGCACCCGGTAGCTGGTTTCCTAAGGCGTACGAGGAAAACACAGGCTGCCTGCCTCTGACTGAGCCCGTACGTATCCCTGAGTAAAAGAAAATCTGATTATAAAATCCTACTTGTAACAGTGTATTAATCTACCCCTGAAAAATTAACTCCAAAATATCTTCAGGTTATAATGAAGGAAAAGTTCTATTACTGAGTTTTCAAAAGATGAACAAACACCTTGGTTTGTTTTTTTTTTCTAATTTCCCTTCAGTTTTACCGTCAGAACATTTCACCTTCCATCCCAGTGATGAGCCTGACCCCTGCGTTAGATAGCCAGTATCAACTCGAAAGAAACCACTAAGATTTCTCAGGAAACAGAAGATTTGGAAGCCCAATCCATAAGAGCACACATTAAATAATTGAAGCTTGTATCGTGGTTCTGAGACTTAAAAGATCTTATTAGTGTCCATACAGCTCACTCCTGAGAGTCAAACAGTATAACATGTATAGATTCCTACTAAAGGCTATCCGCACACAAAGCTACCACAACCTACTGCCAAGGGAAAGCCTTGCTTGGTATGGCACAAAGAGGATAAGGCACAGACTTGTATCTGAAGTTGAAGGAGCAATGAGGGGTCTCACTTCCAGGGTTCACTATGGAGAGCAGCTTGGGAAGACGAGTGATGTCACCTCCACAGTGCAGAAGAGGAAACTGAGCCAGAGAGAGGTTAAGCAATGTGCCTAAGATGGCCATGTGGTCAGCAGGTCCATCTCCACAGGCTGTGCCTATGCCTTGCTGTGCCTCGGTTACAGACAGGTGTCCCAGTGCTTCCTCCCAAAGGTCAGCCAAAATGATGTATTTTTTTTTTCAAAAGTAAAGAAGCTTACTTCCCAGTGAAAAGGAAGCAAACAGATTGCTTATTTTTCTCATTTATCTCTTCGCAGGTACATAACGGACCGTCACCTATTCCAGATTACAAGGCTGGCACCTCATCCAAACAATTGGCAATGGCGAGGTTATATATAAGTGAACCTACCTCCGGGTGAAATACAGTGGTGAGGTTATATGTAAGTGAACCTACCTCC